>NW_017259267.1:916248-924772 GCF_001594045.1 Atta colombica | reverse complement strand
TAAGCTTATACATCTGATATATATATATATATATATATATATATATATATATATATATTTTTACAATTAGAGAAAAATACTAATTTTTTGCATATAAAATTACACAATTTTAAATATTTTCACTATAATTTTTATACATATTTATGCAATACTCTGCATACTTTTTTTATAGTGTGTAACAAATCTTTACAAATGTATATTTCTATGTTTATATATACAATTCATTATATTTACTGACTTATAATAATATCCCGAACAAAAAACAGATGAGAGATACATGTTACCGGAAATACGTGTTGTCAACTATCATCGCTGAACGCATAACATCGTTCTTAGGGTGCAACGTTAAGCTCGAAGGTATAATCGAACAACGGCTCAAATGCCCGTTATGTCTATCTATCCTTGAGTTTTCTTCGTAGGCACGTATGGCCCACACATGTTTAAATTATTATTGTCTGAAATATGTGCGTGTATATATAGGTACAGAAGCGGTCGGTCGAAACGCTCTGCTCGCGGCTTAGAATTCGTTACTTTCCTTTCTGATGACCGCATGTATCTCATCGTTCTATCATGAGAATTCGTTAAACCGTGACAATAACGGACGAATGAATGACGAACAACATCATAAAATCATTCGTGCATTTAACAAGTAGTAACACATTCAATTATCTCGTCAAATGCAGTTGCGATTATGCGTTACTGATAACTTTATCTTTAATAAAATCGCTTCTCGATGGAACTTTGATGCCGAGGTAAGATACTACTGGAGGAGAAATTGCTTGGCGTTAAATGCAGCATGACACGGAATAATCTCTGTAAATCACCATAAATGGCAGTCGTAAAACTTTTACGCTGGCTAAATTTATCCTTAGAAGGTATTACTACATAAGAGATTTGTTATGCACTCTCGAATGATATATGCAGCGACGCATTAAGAAATGTCTTCGTATGTCGTGGAGTTCGAATGACGGTAGTCGGTTCTTCGAAACGATGGCCCTGACCTAGCTCAACCCGCTACTTACGCGGGTTTCTAATTTCGAGTCGGTCGCATCCTTTGCCGGAAATAACCTACGTGTGTGCGAGAGTTACTGGAAGATCCTCTGGTGGGGAGGAAAAGAGCTGCCCGCCACGCCGTGTCATCGTTCGGCACGGTGCAACGATAATTAAGGGCAAGTGTAAGGGACTCGTTGGTAACGTCGCGTGGCGATCGAAATTTTTCAGCTTTCGGCGCGTACGACTCGCGATATGCCGGATGGTGTCGGATGCTGTGTCACTCTGTACGGCGGGTATGGATATGGGTATGGATATGTATGCTGCATTTATTATGTTAGCGGCGCGGGACCGATGCGCGTTTATGCCATCGGAGACGGACGCACCAGCGTCTGCAATCGCTCACTCCGTACGCGCGCAGCACTCCTACACCCGCAGCTCGTATCGTGCGTATCGTTGCATTGCGCTGAAAGCTAAATTTATATTGTTAAATTGTGCCACCGCTTCCGTCAAGCGACTCGCGCGACCCGCCACTTATATTTGTATACTTAGTCACTAAAAGTACAGACGCGTTCCCCCAGTTTCATTATCTATCCCCACGTTTCTTCGCCTATTATTCGCATTAAATTTATTTTGCGTCATGTAATTATAAGGATGAAATCAAATCGTTTAAATTGCTTCGATCGATCATAAGATCTCAGATAATTAATCATTTTATTAAACTCATCTTCGTAACATTCAGTGTACATATTAAGCTCGCGGCTTTTCTCAAACTGTGTAAAAATTATTCATTTCTCGTAATTATATGTTCGTAATATAACGGAATATGAAATCAAGTCATTAGTTACGAGTGAATAAACTCGTAACGTGCACTTATGAGATGACTATTCCATCATTATCACAATTTAAATATTTCTACACTCGATTACTCGTACGCCGGCAACACCTTCAATCTCCCTTCAATTTTCATTAATCGCGCGTAATTCCTACGTGTGAATTTTTAGCGGCACTTCAATTCGCGATATTAAAATGTTATCGGCGTAAAGCCAACGCATCGTTTTACCGTTATCGATCACTGTAATATGTATAAAGACTTGCCAAGTGTCTCGATCGCGGCGCGTCGATTTTCCAATTATCTACGCACGCGTTCCACATTATGCTTATCGAACAACGGTATACGCGGCAGCAATGAGGAAATGTCTTCGTGGCTCCAAGCACTGCTATTACCGTACATCGCGTGCGCGCTTCTAAATAATGATTTCCGTCAGTACGACCTTGAGTATGAAAGAAAGTATCGGTGCTGTAACGATCGAAAAAAGACTATGTTGGTGGCGTACATACGTCGTATGAGTCCTCTTCCTGGTCTCATTGTACAACCGGACTCATTCGCGATATGATACCCTATTACGATGCATACCGGATAAATCAAATTACTGATAGTACTTATAACGACTAAACAAAATTGTCGACAATGATAACGCTTAATTAAATATCACACTCATGATTGGAAGGTCCTTATGATGTTGCTTGAAAAATAGATTACTTAGAAAATGTATTTACAATTATAATTATATTATGCCATAAAATATTGCGATGATATCTTGCAGGCAACTCTGTAAATCAAATTCCTTCTGGCTAAACATAAAGAACTTGAGACTGATGCAAGTCTGAGAAGAATAAATTGGAAATCTAGCTAGAAGAAATATATCGCATTAACTGTTTTTATAAATTATTTTATTTTTATTGTAAGTCAGAAGTTTTACATATATAGAAAATGAAATAATGTCAACGTCGGACCGTGAGATTTTGTACAGACAAATTATTATAGAATTAAATATATAATAATGTAAAATACTAATGTTATTATGTAACTTTGTTTGAGCGCGAGAGAATTTCGCAGTAAACGAAATTACTCCAAAAATAACGATTGGCAAAAGATCAGATCGCTAACGAGGCGGACGAAAGCGATTCTGTAGACCGGTGGGCTTTCACAACATAATTTCCTAAGTGAAATGTATTCAAGCGATTCAGGCAAAAATCTCGGGTGGCATGACCGCGTCTATTTTTCTTCCGAGGTGCTTGACCTTAAGAAAAAAAGAAGGAAAGAGATTCCTGTCATGTGTAACCGAGCACCAGAGCTTCCATGCATAGTTAGTAGCGTGCAATAGGAGATTCTCTGTCCCCCGAAGCAGATCTCTAAACGGTAGTCACTCGCGGTCGTGATTTTCATAGCTGCAAGTGTGTTGTCGGCAGAGAGGTAACGACGGAGAGGTGAAAAGGACGATATTGTAATGGCTACCAGCGACTGCGAGAACGATGGAGCGGATGGCTAACGCAGGAAAAAGAAAGACGGGAAAGTGCTGAACAAAGAAACGGGAGAGAATATTTCTCCCGTCAGCATCGCTCGGCGTGGAGGATGGTCAGTGTGCGAGATGCCAAGACAGACGTACGTGAGAAAGCGAAGGTGGACGAACGCGCGTGAACACGCGCGAACGGCCTGGAGGTGCGAGATTTAATACCTCGTCTCTCGTTCGCGCGTTTACTTTAACGAGCGATCGTCAAATTAAATTAAACGACACGCGAATCGTTAAGGGGCGACATCGCAGTGCTACCATGGATGGGTAATACACGCCGACCGTCGCTGCGGGCGGCCGACGACTTCTCTCCGCGGATGCAAGCTGAGCTGCAAGCAAAATGCTGACGTGTCGCCGCTACCCATTGCCGCACGACCGATGACTCCGCAGACTTAGCATATCCGACGCGGAAAATAAATCGCGTTCATCTCGAATAAATCAATTACATCGATGACTCACAGAGATGCGAGCCGACATTGCCTCTACCTTAACGCAAAACAAAATCTTTGATTTTTAAATAAGGAAAAGACCAATGCGATCGAGACTAAATCTTCTTATAATTCCTAATATTTTTTATAGATTCTAATACATCTTTCAGTTATATAAACTGCGTGCCGCTTATTATCGGATTTAAAACGCAAACTGAAGCTAAAATAATAATATTATAATTAAGAATTGATCATAGATTTGATAATGATGCTTCTAGCATTTTGGAAACTTGTAAGAATGCATTCTTCTTTTTATTTTAATTAAATGCTGACAGTCTGAAACCTTTAATTATCACGATTTAATTAATTTCTTAATAAATATGAATTGTGCAATTTTTCAAGATTAGCATTTTTTTAACATCAACAGACATATATTTTTGTTTTCTTTTTTTAGTTAAGATCGTCATAATTTACTATTGTACAATTACTGGACGATTAATAGTAATACCGTAAATCGCAAGTAATAAAAAAGATATATATATTCGATGATTCGGAGAAGATGATACGTGAATACTGATGAACGCGTAAAATAAAAGTATTGCACTTCGAACGCTTTTATGCTACCTACTCACACGCGAGATGCTTTGTGGTGGCAATTAATAGTAGATTAGCGGCTCGTGCATGACGCAAAGAGGAAGATGAGGGCGAGCGTGGATCAAGCGTATTGGGAACGCGCTTGTAGGGAACGGGAAACAGAGTCTGGGGAAAGGTTGGAACGGGGGTTGCTGAAGGGCCATGGGACTTACCCAAGAAGAGCGAAACTTGGCCGGGGATGGGGCGAACTGGGAGAGGGATGAGATTACACACACCGTGCCTCGGGGATTACCACACTCTGATTCTCCGATAAGAATGTCAAAATAAGCTGCCTCTCGCCGCGCCACGTGTAATCTCTTCTCCCGCCCGCTCTATCATCCTCGTTCCATTCTTATGATGGACGCTTACGAGCCGCGTAATTACATTGTGACGAGTCCGACCATTCTATGACGATCTTTAGTCCGTTGAAACGATCGTCTTCACCACGACGAAGCCATTGTCATGATTCGTCCTACCGTTGGCAATGACTCGAATCATTCTGTACAAGTCGTGACAATATTTCAATTCATCACGATATATATAAAATACACATTATACCATTCAAGTGTGAATGTTAGACATGCGATATGTTTAAGTCGCATGAGAGAAACTTTTTTTGAAACAATAACACGTGCATATATATTTTATGTAAAAGATGTTCATAATAGTATAAATAGAATTATAAATTTCCGTACAAACTTTGCTTATAATTTATACAAGTACACAGAAAGAACGGTTTCGCCAAGATATCTAGAAATTTAGCTACATACAGATTTAAAAATTTTGTTGGATTATTAAAATAATTATGTAGAGAACGCTTAAGCGTTGGCAGTGTTGCAAAAAATTTTATTTCCGCACGGAAAGGTCAATTTTATCAAAGTGTCTAAAAGCTAGATACAGATCTGAAAATAATTTTGTTAGACCATCAAAATAATTATATAGGATGCTCAAATCAATTCTGGTTTAAAATGTCAAAACTTTTTACATTTATTACTCATCATATTTGAAATTCCTACGTAATTATTTTGATGATCCATCAAAATTATTCTTTCCGTATATAATAACTAGTTTGAACATCTTAGACCCAACTTAGATCAACTTTAATCTCGGTTTAATTCTCGGTTTAATTAACTCTACTTTTTTCTAATTCTAAAAAGATAATAGAAAAAGCTAAATAGCAGATTAAATCGAAATTAAAGTTAATTTTATATTGATGGAACCGAAATTTATATAATTAGTTTGGTGATTCAAGTAAAATTATTTTCAAATCTATATTTATGTATATAGTTGAATTTCTACTTCAACGAAACTAGTTTTTTTTTTCGTGTATTATTTTTTATAAATCTAATGCGCGAGAATATATTTGGCTTTCTACATAGAATTGAATAAAATTGATTTTAAAAAAGTTAAAAGCATAAGTTAGGCTTAACACTTGCGTTCACTCATACATGGTACACACACTGTCGTGTAAATCAGTCGACTGGCTGGCTTGAAGGCAACGTACGCCATCGGAATTCTAAATATCTTCCGAAGACGAGAGATCTTGGGGCACGGATATATCCACTCGCCGGACAATCCGGAGAGCATTCGGCCATGTGTACGGATTGGCGAGAGCGTAACGCATAAATTACGGCTTCGGATCCTCACACTGGCCAGACGTGCCACTTTTCACGGGTTCCGTCTAACGGTCACGCGAACAATCCGTGCGCGCGAATAAAAATGAAGAAGAATGGGATCGGCCTGAAGGATTAGCCGCCTTTCAAGCTGACATTGAAGGAGTACCGCGTCTTCGCTATGCCGAGAATTAATCCATGGCTCTTTCGTGCCGCGAAATAGAGAAAATCTCAAACGACGAAAGAGTCACGGTTAGCCCATTTGTTGTATCCACGACTGCCACATTTCTAACATTTTATTTTTATAGTATCATTATCTAAATTAAATATAGCAAATTATTTTCAACGTCTTTTTATCGTAAATTTTAAAATAAACTTCCTACGGAAATAGTAATTTAAAATATTGCAGATTAAAATTTTATGTATTACGAGTAGCTATCACACCACACCTTTCCTTCTCGCGATTTACGCGACTTATTATAGACACGATAAAAATATGTGTCGATATCCTGCGGGTTCGCATATATCTATCCAACCGCAATGAATAGTTATAACAGCGCGGATGTGTGTGCACATACGTTATAGATGCATCGATCTTCAGGCCGCTTGGTCGAGGGCTTTTGCAAGGAAACGATACAATAGTACGACGAGAATGACGATTATTCAAGCCGGGGTGGATTATGGGACATTTATTGAGGCTAGCTTCTGTCCCCAGCGGACAGATAGGTAGAGAGGGAGCCGCCTTTTTGCGCGCGTGTGCACCGGGGTGTCCATGCGGGGAGGATGTTGACATTGGCAGATCTGCTCGTGGATTAAAGCTTTGTGTCGTACAAAGAGCTGCCACAATGCCCCGTGTCATTGTATACACGACCTCATATACTTCCGATGCAACACCCAGCAGGGACGTAATAACTCGGTCGATTCCCCATTAAGGATTCAGCCGTACTCGAGAGGTCGGCTATCCAGCGAAAAGAGACAGATCTCCAATCACCCCCTCCGGATTCTCCAGCTAGTCACTTCAAAGCGCGTGGGAGTTGCGAATTGGACCAACTGACTAACCAAGCTGATTTCGCGAACATCTTGCTTTATCGAGAGTCTCAGTTACTGCACCAAATACGCGTTCTCTGATATACTCCGTCTCCGGACGTTAACTAAAAGCTCCCCTGAGTTTCTCCGTTTCCAATCATTACGCGAGATTTATACTGCCTGGCAAATATTTTACGAGCCGCGAAAGTTTTGAGCTGCGTTATTCTGTCACATGATTAGACAAACATATTATAACTTCGTATTATACTTTCGCGTTGCCTTTAAAAAATGACATTAACGATATTCGTTATTTTAGCAAAGTAAATGGCTTTAAGGGTACGACTAATACAGGTAAAGTTACTCATATTCTAATATGTATATAATATATGTATATTCTATGTATATAATAATACATCTCCATTATGTTCACTGAATTATAAACAAGCCCATCACGACTCTAATAAGTTGATGAAGGAGAAGTAACACTTTCTACAATGAGACAAAATAATATCTTATCTCAACAGATATAACACCCCAGATTTATGAGTTTTCTGCGAGCAGTGGATCCGTCTTAATCTCAATCTAGCATGAGGTCCAACGATCCTCGTCCTCCACCTAAATTGCGTTAGTACAGCCTCTTTAAGGTGAGGACAGTTTTCCCGTACGTCAACGTTGACCATCGCCTAGCGGTACCGCTAACACCCCTTCTCTCGCGATGTCGTCATCTTCTCGCTATCTCTGTGTTTTTAGTATTCCCCGAAATGAAGTTGCGAAAAGTGAGATGGTCGGACTACGGCGCTAACGCCGGTGATGGCTGCGCCTGTCGGCATTGGCGGTAGGTAGCTAGGTAATATCTTCGTAAGCTCCGTCTTTTATGACAGGACTGGAGCGCCTCTCAAGGATATTGGTAATCTTCGGGCTGGCTGTAGTAATATCGGCGTCGCAGTGATCTCTCGCCCCGAAGATCCCCTTCCACGTAGCTCCCTCCTCTTTCACCACGTCTACCCCCCTGCCTTCCTTCTCTTCTTCCTATTCCTCTCGATTCCCCCGGCTATATGCGCCTGTACAAGTCCGCCAACTACCCTTTCCGTATGAGAGCCAAGGCTTCGAAGAAGTCTCTATAGTTTCTTTTCTCTCATTCTCTCAATCTTTCTGTCTCTTTCTCTCTTTTCCTCTACCATTCTACACCGTTCCTTGTAACTCTCTCTCTTCCATCTTCTCTTTCTCTCTTTCTCTTTCTGTTTCTAACTCATTTTGTAAGGATAAATGTATTGACACGACTTTGCAATCACATTCCAAAGTAAGAACGTGCGACATGTATGTGTATACCCATTTTCTCTTCATTTATTATACTTGCTTTCTTACACTTGCTGTCTCTTCATATAATGGAGTTTATATCCACGATTTGGTTCTACTGAGGTTTGCTCTTATATTTTTCGAGCAATTATAAACGTCAGTTTTATCGCAAGATAAATTTAGT
>NW_017259267.1:910821-916148 GCF_001594045.1 Atta colombica | reverse complement strand
ATATATATATATATATATATAGGTTAATTATATATTGGATATGATACTTCATAAATAGATATTTTACTCGATTTATGCAATATCATTTATGCTACTATTCGTAGATACTTAATCGTGATTAGAAATAACGTGCGCAATATTCTGGTTTGAATTTCCTTATAAGGATCATATCTTGGTGCAAATTCATCACGTGATCTGTTCGCGTCTTCGCGAGGAATATATTCGTATCGCAAGATGCGAATACGGGTGCGGAAAATTATTTCAGGCGCTTTCTAATCTTAAGCACCGCATAATATCGCGGTTCACGCCATTTTATAGAACGTGTACAAATGTGCTTAGTAATTCATTCTAGCGACGGTATTGTAGGCAAGAGTTATGGCTCGGACATATAACAAGTCGTCGATCGGTTCGTTACGTAGTCGGCGTTCGAGAGAGTTGAAGATAATTGGATAGCGTTCGATGAATTGCTCGTGCAACAATGGGACAGCAGTAAGACAAATCGTACTTCGGTGCTTGCGTTGTATATGACAATGCAAATGCAAGAAGCTATGACGATTATTTTGCTTCATTTTATACCATTTGATATTATGTTCTTTTATCCACAAAGTAATAAAGTTTGGCCGTAGTTTTGTGTTTGTCAAATTATTAATAATGAGTATCTATCTATGAAAAAATGTATGCTGGAATGTTAGTTTCTATACTTTGTTAAATATTAAAAATAACATTAACATTCAAAATGGCCACTTTTAGTTTTGATACAAGCTTTAAGGCACTTTGGGAACACATTAACGATGACTAACATCTTTCCACGGATAAATTCTTCCAGGCAGTCAATAGAAACGAGTTCTTCAGTTTATCAACTGATGAAAATCTTTTTTTTTATTTAGGGTCTTTTTGGTGTATAATAAAATGTAACTAATATTCCAAATTTTTTAAATTTATGTTACTATTCAGGTAGCAAGTTGGATGTTATTTGAAATGATATCTCATAATGCTTTAAATGACAAATAACGTCAGTTGGCTACCTGGGTAATAATTCGATAAGCCCAAAACTTTGTGATCAAACTTTTATATCATCTTGTATACATCTTGTATACATAATCGTATATTACATATTACAATTCAGAATTTATCAAAGTCTATAAAATACCATCCACCAAAAACTTACTTCGTAGTTCTAAACACTTTTGTAACATATAACCGCAGTAAAAAACATTAAAATACTAAATTAACGTTTCTATCGAAATAAAATTCTTTTGTTTAGATTTACGCATGCACATTGAATAATTAATTATAATTTACGCGTTCATTGTTCGCATTATCTCGCCACGCAGTTAATAAACTCGACATTAAGGTAACCATTCGTATAAAAATTGTCGCATCAGTACGAGGACCGGATCTCGTAATAAACATTTATTACGTTGAAAACTAGCACGTTAAGCGCACGATCTAAATGTTTGTGTAATTACGACCGTAGATCTCTTGGGGGCGTTTATTCCTGTTAACAAGTTTGCCGCCTGCCGAGTCGTCGCGGTTGTCGCTTTAGATCTCCACAGATTTAGATCTCCACAAAGAGCCTTTTCGTCAACATTCTCCCTCGGAACAGACAGGGGTTGCGATGCTTAATTACAAAAATTAACGCCATTGCGATATCGCTGCTCGAACAATTGTTGAAGACTAATTAGAACAGCGATTTCATAACGTGAGGATGTATAATGATCCTCATTCATTCCGTTTGACACCGGCGCGAATCCCACGAGTCCATCGCGACGTACCCTCTCTTCTCCTCTGTCCTGTGTATCCTCTTTTCTCTGTGACCGTACAACCCCTATATCTCGTATTTGGTACGCGAGCAGCGAATATAAGCCGGAACGACCTGGCTCCGGTATCGCCCGTGTGAGATTAACGCGCGAGTAAAATAAAGGCCATTGAAATCTCCACGGCTCCCCGAACAAAAATAGCCGCCAATGAGAAAGGGAACCTTACAGTTTCTTTTCAGGGCTTTCATAAAAATTTCTGAAAACTAATTTTCCTCTTACATATAGGGCGCTAGGCGGGGTGCGCGAGCGGAGAAAGCGGTATATAAGAAGCACGGCTTTCTTTCCTCGGTTCCCTTACCCCTCGCTCACCCTTCGACATTCGCCACCTTCACTATGTTCTCTCTTTCTCTCACTTTTTGCTACGCAGTTGTGGCATATCACATCTCTTTCTCTCCCGATATCCCTGTCAACTATCTCCACCGCTACCATCGTCGCTATCGCGTCTCTACCCTCCGTTCTTCGTTCGCGCTATAGCACTTTTATACGAAGTGCTAATCTTCCAGACAAGCCCACGCCACCCCCTCATCTCATCTCTATTTCTATTTCAGCGATCTCTTTCTCTCACTCTCTTACCGTCAAGTCTTACAAGCACTAACTCCGCTCTTCTCGCCAAAGTCAGTGCTGGGATTATAATATAATATCGTGGGATTATAATATAATAGCTTATGCAAGGGACAATCATTATCACGCCCGATTTCGTTGCATTTGCAGACATCGACATACATCTGTCTACATATCTCTCTACATACATCTCTTTATACATATATATAATATATATAATAATCTCTCGATAATAATTTAGTTATGTTTCTCCAGAAAATCAATTCGGCGCATAATTCAAGAAACTAAATAAATGTGGTATATAAGTTCATATAGAATTATTTAAAAAGCAGTCTAATCCTGCCTTAATCTCTCGATGATATACGGATTTTTTTTTCTTATGTTGGACTTCTTGTTGCTTTTATTTACTTATGAGAGAATATAAAGACAAAACTTTATTGTAAATTATATAATAATAAATAACTAATAATATTGCCAAAACATTATTGAATTTAATATTAAAAATAGATTTTCTAAAAAATAAACTTTATCCTTGTTTTCAATAGAAAAATAGAAATTATTTTTTTTTATTAAATTTTTAAAATTTTTAACATTTTGAAACATGTGATTTTAACAAATTACGAAAATGAGATTAAATTGCCGTATTTTTTCGTGTAGATTTATTTATCTTTTTTTTTTATTTATTAAAATTGCTATTCTTAATTTCTCGCTATACTTAAAACATAATAATTTTAAAACATAAAAAATAATATAATAATTTGTCCATTAATAATTGAGACAAGAATTAATTTGATCTTTTGAATAAATAAAACTTTAATGATCCATTTACCGAATTTAATAAGAAGTGTAAGAAATATAATAATCATACATTTATTTTATAATATATTAATAGACATTGATATTGATGTAGCTTGATGTTTGTTCGATAAGCATTCGTATAGCATACGCAAAATCATCGCGTACTATATTGTTATTCGCACGGTCATACTCAAGTCGTACTCAAGTCGACAGATAGTGACGCGTGCCGCTCTTTACATTACGTTATTCTTCGAAACAAGATTATGATCAGTATGAGCTATCAAACACAATTGTCTCCTATTACATTTTATAATTATTTTATCGTATAATTAACTCCCTCTCTGATAAGCGCATACTAAGGCAATGTGTCTATCAAAATGGATAGATATTTTGCGCGATATATCCAATCAAATTAAAAATCAAAATGATAAAAAACAGACATGATAAATTACTGTTGACGATGAGAGATTATTTCTTTATATATAACTTTGAATATGTCTTCTATCATATTTTGCATTTTTCTCTACTAAATGTTATTTACTTAATTAACCATTACTATTATTGGATTAAGAACATAGAGCATAGAGCATACAAATGACTGAAGGAATCATGTTAACGATAT
The DNA here is from genome assembly GCF_001594045.1 of Atta colombica. Lineage (NCBI taxonomy): Eukaryota > Metazoa > Arthropoda > Insecta > Hymenoptera > Formicidae > Atta > Atta colombica. The sequence goes on along the minus strand of NW_017259267.1, from coordinate 912,347 downwards.
AACGATTATTCATTAATAATATTTTATGTATCTCGTAGAATAGTGTATAATTATTGCCATGCAAAACGCCGCATATCTGCCGATCGTCATATTCTGGTAATTACTTGCACGTGCGATTGTAATTAACCATAGATTTGTTTTTTAATTTCTGCACTAGACTACACTAGAATATCCTTTTACGTTCACCAAATTTTGCTAAATAATATATTAAACATTTATCTATTTCATTTTAAGTTCCAAAAGCACCAGTTCAATTATAAAAAAAAACTAATAATTAGACCTGTCGTTTCGCGTATTAAATGTATTACAAAGTAAAATGATATAAACAAATATGATATAAATAAAGATGCAACAAATATCATCCTGCATATACGAAATATATACATATAAGTACAATTCCAAAATGCATTACGTTAGATAAGAAGAATATCCATGATGAAAATCCCAAAGATTCATTTAAAATTATTTAATATTTAAAAATTATGAAATGCGATCTGTTTACGCGATCTGTCTACGATTTCATCTATGATACTCGTTCTTAAAATAAAAATAATAATTTCTTTCTGGATATAAGTATATAAAATCTAGGTATTGGAGAGATTTAAAAATCAAGTTTTTTTAGGTCTTCTTTTATTTAATATACAAAGTATCCCAGACTTGGCGTGACGCCCGTTAATAGCAGATTTGTCTGAAACACCCTGTACATTAATATGCAATATTTATATTTATGTAATATGTGTATATCTACATTTATCTTCATGTAATATACATACACATTTTATAAATATACATTTTATAAATATACGTCTGTGTAAAGTGGGCGTCACGTTTCTAAAGAAACTGCCAGAAAGGCACTGCCATTTGAATAAGTTGCCCGATAAAAATTTCATTTCCTCGTCGCGAGGTCGCTCAGGGAAATTCGTATCGCTTCGAGAGCGTGACGCTATTTCGTCGTTCATTATCGCCCGGGTAGCATAACTCGCCGCTGTGTCGTCCCATGGGAAACCGGCGGACGCGCGGGGAACAATGTGACCGCCTCCTGAATTATTCCCTTTGATTGCTCGCTTTCGTCCCGCTTCGCTCGGTCCGATCTGACTCGTTGCGACCCTGCGATAAAGAGTTTTCGTGGCCCCGGCGTTCACAGTAACACGACTCCCGTCGAACCCTGATGCACGGATCACGGGGGTTGACACCGATTACACTCCCTCTCGCCCTTTCCCTTCCTATCCCTGCTATCGTCGAGATGGAAAGGACGAAGATGGGGGAAGTCAGGGGTCGGACAGCCGGACAGATGGACGGATGGACGGATGGATGGATGGCACGGCAATCAAACTCCCGTTAATATGGCTAAGTGGAAACGAACCTTCGCCACATACACCGGCGCATGCTCGTATATATATATCTCTGTTTGCTCGTTCCCGCCGCGGAAAATTCATCAACTAGCCGATTGTTGACGGTACCTCAACGCAAAGTCACACTGCTCGATGTTCATTTAATCCTAACAGATATATATATATATATATATA
>NW_017259267.1:909800-910784 GCF_001594045.1 Atta colombica | reverse complement strand
ATATATATATATATATAATGCGGTATACTTGGCTTAATAAACTAACCATTGTTTTTTCTTTAATTAAAATTAATACCACTGTGTATGTATAATCAGTCTGATACCACTGTGTATGTATAATCAGCAGGATTGGGAAAGTTACTTTATAAGTTACTTTTCAGGTTCCTTATATGTTTGTTACAGAAATTCAGTACAAAGGTAATAAAAAATAAGACTAAAGGATAAAATATAATATAAAAAATAAAATCGACTTGTACTTAATTTCTTTAATAAAAATTGAGTATAACTTATAAGTATCTTGTAAAAACTTTTCCTACCTGATAATTTGTGACTATAACATATTTTAAGTGGCAATTACAAATCTAACAAAAAACGTATAGAGAACATTGCGAAAATTGATTACACTTATGAGATTCGATACGTTTCACGTGCGTTAAATTTATGCAAACCGCCAATCGCGACAGTAGACCACTCTATCATGCGGACCACAAAAAGACCTTTATTGGCTGACACTGAACGTATCTATTATATTAGCTATTATATTAGCGTGATCCATCTCTTGAGGACAGCTCGACAATAGCCCGATAAGTCTTCTAACGTTCGAGTGTGAAGCCCGTTTATGTGGGATGAATCGATAGGAGTCGAAGATGCAAGCATAGTGCAGTAGCATTATTTGTACCTTGCAGATTTTCGTTGATCCTTCTCCATCTCTCTTTCTCTGTTGGCAAACCGCGACGTCGCGATGTGAAAACCTTAAGCCAAGGGGATGGCACTGATTGAGGAACGCGTCCGTCAGATAAGCGTATAATAAATACGAGTTTCGTGAGTAAGCTAGAAGCGCCGCGGGTGAGTCAGCCTTTCGTCAAGTTGTCGAGATTTAGCACATTATCTCTATCGCGAATCGTCCTTTTCTCTCGTCTAATGATAATAAACGTTTGGAAGGAGCGAACGCCTCTTTGGCATTCGACGTAAAATAATTTATAC
>NW_017259267.1:905830-909700 GCF_001594045.1 Atta colombica | reverse complement strand
ATATATATTTTCAAGTTAAATCATTTGCTCTTTCCTTCAAGAACAAACGCGCGACTCGATAAAAGCCGAGAGCACGGTCTGCAAATTTGACGCGACAGCGTCGAGGCGCCTGAATCGGCCCGGGGACGTCGGTTCGCTTCGCGGTGAAAGCGTTTATACGATATTTATTGAATGTTGTTGCCATAGGCGCTCTGACAGTCCGTGAATGGGGAATGAACTGAACGGCGCGAAGGGAGATAAAGGCGTGGGGCAACGGGAGAAGGGAACAGGGGAACCCGGGAGCGAGAGAGCAAGTGAAAGCATACGGTCTGGGCATAGCGCGAATAGGCGAATCAATCATCCCGCGACTCATTAGCCACGCTGGTATACTTTTCCCTTCTCGTCGAGCCCTGGCTCGTTCTGTCTCTCGTCCGCCTCGTTCCTTGCCTCTCTATTCCTCCTGCCAAGAGATCTTCACTGTTTCTCTCAAGAAGATTTCTCTCTCGCCGCACCCGTTACTCGCCGAAAGAAGACGCTCGCCGTCTATTGTGAAGCTTCTAACTGATGCTTCACAATATGCGTATTCATTTTTAAGACTCTGCGTGAACAAAAAATTACGACATCGACGGAGAACCCACAAATCTTTTTTTTTATTCTGCAACAATATCTTTGTTGACTGCGATTTTTCAGTGTTGCTATTTTAAATTGCTATACAATTGTTGCTTTCCACAAAAATTGCACAGAAAGAACGATTTTACTGAAGTAAAATCTAAAAATCTATCTAAAAATTTTACTAGATATGGATCTGAAAATAATTATGTTTGGAATAAAAATAATTAAGTAAGAATTCAAATTAGTTGATAGAATGTCAAAATTTTTTGCATTGCTCATTATGCTTGAACGTCCTACATGATTCTTTTGATGGTCCGACAAAATTATTTTAGATCTATATCTAGTAAAATTTTTAAATATTTTAGCAAAATTATTCTTTCGATGTACAAAAACTGTAAATCTGTTCTATCGGAATAGTAATACTTGTACATAGATATGTTATACATACTTGAATAGGAATCGTTCTGTTGCTAGCACCATAATAATATCAAACGCATAGAGATCAGAGCGATGGACAAATGGATAGAAGAGACTCAAAAGAGACGAAAAGAGGATTGCAAACCGCGAACACGCCGCTGCATCTGGACTCCTCGCGTTGGCAAGTCCGCTGGTCGTTGGTTTAATGAAACGTTAATTAAGGGGAAAAGACTGTGCGCGAGTGTAGAGACCTTCGCTCTCGCAATTAACGCTACGGTACATCCAACACTGACCGCGCAGCGCTGTTCGGCAACGATTCGGCTTCCGCGAGAGATGGAACGAATCCCGGCAGGTGATTACACCTGCGTTACATAACGCGTTCGTTAAGTTCGGCCCGTTATTCCGCGGCAATTTGATCGAGCGAACCGTTTATCCTGAAACCGGTAATTTACCTTTCTCTCTCTCTCTCTCTCTCTCTTTCCCCCCTCTCTTATCTACCCCCTTTATCATTTCGTCCCCTTCTTTGTCCGTCTCTCTCGTTCTCTTCTCGCGATCGGTTTCTGGAAGTCATGCATAACGAATTCATCCTACCCCACTATTTCGTTCCCTATACCGGTGCACATTCTCCGATACATTATCCGCGTGTTTATATCGTTACGAAAGCATTGCCTGTCAAGTTACACGCTTTGTAATCAATGGATAGCTGGTGACTAGAAACAGGTAGCAAACTACTTTTCCACCGTCTGAAGCATAATGCATTGTTTTTTCCACGAACTACGATACTCTTTTTCCGTGTAGCAACCGTATAATCTCGTTGAAGTCAGAACGAATGCGTATAATTTGTTGATAGTTACACAAATCAGAATTTCGCAAAATTAATAAAATAAGCTCGTTGAATTTCTGCGCGCCTTTCTGAGGTTAAATGACTTAAACATAATCAAGAGAGAGAGAGGCAGGGATGGACAGATAGATAGATAGATAGAATAAAACATTTATTGATATTTTAAGGTAAATCCTGTAAGAATATAGAGCATATAGTTATGAAGAGTTTACAAAATTAATATTTCAAACATTACAGTAACACTTCGTAGTGGTACAAAGATTGACGAAAAAGTAAAAATATGTATAATAATTAAATGGCAAGTTTCTCTTGTATCTAATAGTTGATAATGTATGAAAGTTTAACAAACCGAAAATGTGTACAAAATATATGTAATAGAATGAGTTAAGTTATCAAGTTAACACAGATTAATGATATTATTCAATTACAAGTGTTTGGCTAAGAACAAAAAATATACATACAAATAATGACTACTTTGAATTAATAGAGAGGGAGAGAGAGGGAGAGAGAGAGAGAGAGAGAGAGAGAGAGAGAGAGAGAGAGAGAGAGAATATCACATATATACACGTTCGCACAAACTCGACAATAAGTACCAATATGCAGCGTTGCATAATACATCGCGTATAACGCGCATCAAAGCCGCTTCTCTTGGCGTTGAAGTTCCTTCCCGGCATACAGGGACCGGACCCATTAGCAGGATATATCGAGACCCGTAGGATTAGTCGGGTTGCCCCGCGGCGCCTGCCCTATCAGCTCAAAGGACAAACATAACTACTTTAGTCCCGGCCGCAAACTCAAGGGTTAAGCGAGCCTCCGTTACGCTTTACGCGAGCCCTCCGTACGCACCCCTCTCAGGACGTGAAATCCTCGAACGTTCCTCCCGGTCACCCCTCCGCCTCCTGCGAGCCACCCCAAGTCCATCCCGGATCGTGCAGTCAGGATTGATTTCGCCTGAATATTTCATAGCCATCCAGACCCGAACTTGTTGCCCCAAAAGCCCCCCCGCGCAGTTCATTAACGTCATTATTCTATGATGAATTTATCGTCCATCGTTGCTCCTGCTGATGCCTGCCGTATGGGCTTGCCAAACTTAATGAGCGATTGCCCTGCGATCGTTAACGACTTGCTCGAGCACATGTAACTGCGTTTCGCAATCGATTTTCATTAGATACACTTCCTTCATTTTCTTATTCTACTATTATGAATTTCCTTTCTCCAAGATCTTAAGAAATCACGAGAGATGTGTTAATGCTTTCTGTGTTGTAAGTACAGTCATTGCGAGATTTTTTTTCTTATAAACTGGAAAATATTTTAGTTAGATCTCTAGACGGATACCATCGTTATTTGCTCCGCATCTATTTCTATTCGCTGATACAGCTACAAATTAACGTGATAGATGAGGCAAATTTACAAGGAACCAACGAAGCTGCCGGATTATTACATATTTATTCAAATGTCTCGCGTCATATTAGCGGTAATAGCGGCGTCTATGGTTATCTTAGCCTGATCAATTAATCATAAGCGACGGTACAATTCGGGATACCAAATAGCGACCTTTAACTGCATTATCTCGTCATCGTTTACTATTGGCCACTATATCCATACCGCACGACGTTACACAGACCCAAATAAAATGTCGCGACTTTATCCGGTCGATATTCAGCGACGAAGTAAGAAAAAGTAAGAAGTACAAAGTGTTGGTGCGTGCGATTGCGATTGACAGATAATTGAGTCGCGATGAAAACGCGTTATCTTCTACATTCTTCGCACACGATAATTATTAACGGCCATAATTACGGGATTCGGACATATATCGTGTCACTATATAACGGAAGATGTCGATTATTTCGTATCTCTATGTCGATCGAGCCGCAACTCGCTGTTCTAATCAATAGAGTAGACGGTTGCCAGGGGATGGGACGAACAGCTCTGCGATGTCGTAATTATAATTATTAGGTAAACACACAGAGCGGTGCAGCTTGCACGCTGTTACATAGACATATCGTACACGCACATTTCTC
>NW_017259267.1:901419-905730 GCF_001594045.1 Atta colombica | reverse complement strand
TATATATATATATATATCTATCTCTGTCTCTGTCTTCCTCTCTCTGTGTGCGCCAAGCGTAGCTTTGGTGTACCGTGTGACTGCAATATATCCCAGCTATGCATTATGCACGGAATCCTCTCATTGGCTCGTAGCGTGCAGTCGATACTCTGCATTCAATAGATGTCTATAGGCCCAGACCTCGCCCGATGCCACTGCGTTTGTTGCGATCGATTAAGCGAAAATATTCGCTTCGCGGATGCCGGCTGAAATGTCAGGATAGCTATGTCGGCGCGCGAATATATAATATCTATACAATCACAGAACTGCATACGGTTCGCTACGATCATTAAAATCAATGAGAGAAACATCTCATTGAATATATAACCCTATTTTTAAAAAAACTGATATGGAACCATTTCATTTTCTTCCTCTCCTTCTCTTTCTCATAATCGTAAATACTTCTAAAATAGTAATTTTCTTTTGCTGTGTTTTTATAAAGACCGAATCGCCCCTATTTAATCTGTTAAAAGCAAGTTTTTCAATCACCGACGACTAGCGAACACATACGAGCCTTTTATTCTGGCGCCATAATTTCTAGCATAGTCTGATATATATTCCACCGTAAATAGTTTTCCAATCGCGCGCAAGGAAATTGCCGTCGCTTCTCGATGGCAAATTACAAGAGTTCCGGAACGCCGGCCGGCGCGGCGGAAGGAAAAAAGACGCGATCAGGCAGGGAGTCTTAAACTTGCGGCGTACTCAATTTCAAAATGGCCAATAGGAGCTCCAGCCGTCATTTCTTCGGTTTGCCGGTGCAGCCGAAACCAAATACAGCGCGCGGTAGCGTTTCTCATTAATTTTTTATTTCGCAAGCACGAAAACTCGCCGCTTGGGAAAGTTCATCCGGCGCGGGCGTTCCGTCTACTTCCCCATCGTTTTCCCTTCCTTTCCTTTCGCCCCGCTCGTGAAAAAAAATGCGCAGAACAGTCTCGAATGGGGAGAAGATTCCCGGACGATGCCGGAGAAACAAATGCGCGAAGATCAAAGTGCGCTCCGGGCTCATCGGATGAGACTGATTATTTTTATGACGTTACGTCACGGGCGTGGGGTTATCCGCGAGATGAGATACCTCCTTCCCGTCGTCATGTAACGAATCTTCGCTGAGAAAGAGAGCGGTCCAACCCTCCTCATGCTACTAACAACGATCTGCCGCCTCGTGACCGGAATACATCTTGCTGCCTTTTATTTCGCGTCGTTCTTACCTTATTACTTACTGCGATATAGAAGACTCGGTGAATTAATGGACATGGACATCGCGAACGAAAGAGAGCAAGGACAGAGGGATGACAGTGATATAGAGATGAAACAATTCACGGGATGTATTAAGTATATGATAAAACGTGATTCAAGTAAATGACTCCTATATTTCATATCTATTCTTAGATAAATCGCTAATCATAACTAGTGATTGACTGTTTATTCTAGCTAGTAAATCTTAATTAAGCACTCTAATTAATCGTTAGAAAAAAAAATATCTATTTGCAATAGATTTATATTTTTTGTTATGTACAAGAGAGAGAGAGAGAAATCACGTATACAAATATTGCTAGAACAAATATTGCTAAAGTACCTAAAAATTTAGATTTAAATACAGATTTAAATACAGAAAATAATTTTGGATCATCAAAATAATTGTATAGAAGCTCTTAGACTGTCAAAATTTTATATTGCTCATCATGCTTCAGTTTCTTATATATATAATTATTTTGATGGGTTAACAAAATTATTTATAAATCTGTATACACACACACACACACACACACACACACACACACACACACACACACACACATATATATAGCCATGTTTTTAGATACTTCAATAAAATCTTTTTTTTTCCGGGTACGAATATATTTTTCAAACTATCAATAAGACCGGCGATTTTTCACATCAATATGTGTTCTCCGTCTCGTTACATAATAATAGAACGAATTTGGTGCGACAAAAGGCGCCGACGGTGATGGAAATTAAGAAGCAGAGTATTGTTTCGCAATGCGCCGTGCGACAGATTGACGGTGTTATTCTTAACCAAATGAGAAACGTCGCCGAAGCGTGCGTGTGTTACGCAGGCAGGAGATTTTTCGTCTCGGCACTTTCTTTCTCTTTCGTGGCAGTCAGCTTCCTTCGGCACTGACAAAAAGCCGCTCCGACGACGTGTGGTAATAGTACAGGATAAAATGTACACCTGCACATTCAGTCGCGTGCAAAACGCTCCTACGAGTGAGGAAAAATGTTCTATTATTTACGTCGACAACAACTAAATGATTAATTACTGCAGTTAAATTCGCATGACGTAACACAACGAAGTCTAATCTAAATGGTGCTATTATTGTAGCAATAATAAATAGAAGAAGTAATATCAACTTGATCTTGTCGTTATAGAAGAATTTATTTGCTTTAATGAATAAAGAAAAAATAATTGTATGTTAAATTATGAAGTCATTAAAAATAGTAATTACTTCTCAGTAATTTTCTCTCTCTCTCTCTTTCTGTCTCTTTTTCTTCCTGATGCCGCTAATGTTCGCTAATTGTCTACTATTGTAAATCTGTGCAAGCTTAAAGGCCGCTTGCCAGTACTTGTAAGGAGCATCTATCAATCTATCACGTAGGTGCAATGTGAGAGACAAAAGAACGGACAGGTACGAGGCATTATTAACGTCGAGATTGAATTATGTAATCGGGACGGAGGCCGCTTTTAATGCCTTCTAATGTCGACTCGTAAAGAGGCATATGCTTGTTTATGATTAATTCCGTTCATTTGAGAAAGCCGTGCGAGATTTTTTTTGTTAACAACTAATTGTAAGTTAGATAAGAAAATATCGATATGCATAATAATCAACATATTTATAAAGATTCGATGTTTTTAAACCAAATGGAATTTTTTTATAGTAATTCACATTAGTAATTATACGGAGTAATGATTGTTTGTGAAATAGAAATATATTTTGATTAATATTTCTCTCTTTGTTTATTAACTTTTCATAAAAGTTCAATTCATTTTGAGCACCCTTGCATGGAAACGGTGCATACGATTTATTCAAGTGTTGGCTGATCATATCTGTCGCAATCTGGGACTTGTGTCGGTTTTTCGAGAAACTGGGAAGATTTCCAGAGGGGCGACTTTCGCGACTGACGAAAATGTCCCGAGTGATAGACGGATGGTCTCAGAGGAATATAGGGGGAGACGAATAAATTAACAGCGTCATCAACATCCGGAGGCGCGAGAGAGATGAGTTCTGCCTCTCAATGTCGCATCTGAGAAGATATAATAGATAGAATATCTTGGTGTAGGTACTGTATACTCTGTACATTTACTTACGGATGCCCCGTGTCATTTTTCGAACGAAAATAACGCATGGTATTTATAGTCGATTTTTATGTGAAAATTTAAGTGCTTGTCGTAAGATTACATCAGGAGTACACGTCGAACTATCTGTGCTGCTCATAAAAAAATATATCGAAATGAACCGAAGGAAAAACGTGTCTCTCCATGAAATTAAATGTCTAATATTTGAGATCGGAAATTGATTTTAGAAAAAAAGTACTGAATTCCTCTTTTAATGGTAACAGTAAAATTCCTATTTATATTGTCTCTCACATCTGTACGCGATATAAAAACTTGTTTTGTCAGCCGCATTATGTAATAAAAAATTGCGAAGTTGGAAAATTCTTATGCATCAATATACATGAAGTATGCTTGAAATCTCGTTACTCCAATTAACATAACTCGGCACATACATGTCAAGCAGCACTTGTATTAATTTATAACTTAGGCTATATAATTACGTGATGCATGTAACTTTTTCGATCATCCAACAATCTTACGGTTTGAATAATACCGATGCTTCTTGGTTTGTATAATAGCTATTAATGCGTAATTATCACCGCTTTTTCTAATACACAAGAGTAACGTCATTATTAATTATCGCCATAGGGAAGGCAGATTGATGTAAAATCCTGTAATAAGCTACTATTTGAGCACTGTTCATACAAATTTATAATATTGCACAAAATTATTACGTTGCATATACGATTAAAATCCGGAAGCAGATCTTCAACCAATGATTGAAACGACTGTAATTTCGATTAATTTAGTTCTTGATACTGGAATAATTATCGATTATTATATAATTATTAATTATGGATCTAATTTCTTAGATATTTAACTGAAGTAATTATATTTATATCGTATATAATTTATATTTATAATGCATTATAAGATGATGCATTAAATATCATATCATTTGCTTTATATATATATATATATAT
>NW_017259267.1:885363-901319 GCF_001594045.1 Atta colombica | reverse complement strand
TATATATATATATATATAAATTGGTTACTAGAATGTTAAAACCTTTTACAGTATTATTTCTAACAAAATTGTTTTTAGATCTGCATCTAAATTTTTAAATACTTCAGCAAAATTCTTTTTTTCATGGTTGAGTCTACCGGCCGAAAATGTATTGATCCCAATTCTAACCACGACGTGGAAAAAGATCACAGAGATTCGGTACGCGCCGCTTACACACGCGCAATATAATTACAAAATATATCGCACGCATTCACACCCACGCACAGTTTCGTTTTCTTTGGATCCCCAACACAAGACGCGCTTTGTACGCGTTTCCCCTTCCTCATTTCCTAACGACAAAAGAAAAGGCGCGTTCGCGCCCTCCGGTGCTCTCTTCCGCTGCCTTTCCGCACGCCCACCTACCGTGCGCGTGTGTAAGCTTAGTAATTCCTACAAACGTTTTCGTGTGCCGTAATGCGCTAACGTTATGCGAGAAGCTTCGGTCGACTGCATAAAAGTTTAGCGATGTACTATAATTTATGCATCTCGCAATTTATTTGCTACAAATCGATGAGTGCGCGAGATGAATCCAATTAACTCTTTCTGCCAGCCTGACCGGATCCTACGCTAATTTGTTTCTGTAAATGCATAATTCTACCGCTGTATATAAATAACATTACTGAGCACAAGTATGGAAAGATGCAGATTGGAAAACACAAAGATTATTTCTAGTTGCCATATCGCTGTTCATCCATGTAACCTCAGCGCGTAGAGAGATCACGTCGGTCATTATATCCGACGTAAAAAAAAAAAAAAAAAGAACGAAACTCGCGTCTGACGTAATTGAGCTTGGTCACTCGAGTCAGCCGTCTCGTTTCCGGGACCTCTTCCGTCAAGCACACCCATTTCAGTCGCCCATTATTCGTCGCTCCCGCTAATATGGACCACGTGTTTTGAATGGCGACGCTACGAAAGACGACGACGGTCTCTTCACGAAAGGGACTTCGAGTGTCGCGCTCCAGCGGGCCTGGACCAGCACGTGCAAACCCTCTCTGACCTTCGTCGTGGCTTCTCCACTTCCTCGCGCTTCGCTGCGAACCGCCATCCTGGCGGCCATCAGCCTTTCTACGTCAGACAACAGTCTCATTGTGGTCGACCCGTCATTTACATACTCGCGTATTTACATGTCGAGCTTATGTGTGTACACTGGGTTGACTGTATCGCGCGCCGTATTAATCGCCATGTACGTGTGATTGTCGTTCGTTTATGCGCGAGGAGAACGCCCCTGTTTACCAGTGTTCGAGCATCCCCGTAAACATGATAGTGGAATACAATGTAGTTAAAGTAAAATTCAAACTACATTTAAACAGATTTAACTCTTTGTTTACAATCTGAATCTTTTTTTGTACAAGTGAAATTTCACTGTAAAATTTCTCCAAAATATAGGAAGATGAAATCCGATTTTTTCTTCTATCTTAAAATGTTTGGTAACGTAATAGAAAATTCGTGTATGTCTGAATTTTCGTACATTTTTTAAAGTTTAGAATAATAAAAAAAATTTGAATTGAGAGAGAGAGAGAGAGAGAGAGAGAGAGAGAGAGAGAGAGAGAGAGAAAGAGAACAGATGGAATAAAATGTGATTGCAAATAGAAAATTAAGTTACACTATTGAGGTTTAAGTTAATTTTCCATTTGCAATCATATTTTTATTTCCTGCTCAAGTTTTTCTTTATTATTCTAGGCTTTCAAAAAATGTGGAAAAATTTATTTAACCAAATGATTGTATGCGAAATGCATTCTTCTTCGCTTTCGCAAATTATGTTAGAATAAATGAGTTCTACAAACGGTAATCCTAAAATTAGCGTTGATTGTTGTGTCTAACTTAAATAATTGGGCATGCATTGTAACATCGAGCTTTCCTCGCGACTTGTTGAAAGAGGATCCTTTTCCGTCCAAGAGAAGAGAGAGATATAACCTTTATCTACCCAAAGTCGAAGACAGATAGGAAAAGGGGAAATCATTCCTATAGAAACGTTAATAATAATAATCATAATAATTCTCTTCTCTTTTCACGATGTCTGTTCGACGCAGCCTTTTCATCGGAACGTGAATGGGTCGAACGAGTTGAGCCACATCCTCTTCGAGCTCCCTTTTTCCTACCTCCTCCAGCTCCACCATCATTGCCATCTCCACCCTCAAGCCCCCCCCATAAGTCCTTTCCCCATCTCCTTGCAAGGAGCATCCATCGGAGACCGCGGTACCGATTGTGCGCTCTTCGTCGATCTAGGAAGTCACGTATGAATAGAGCCAGTTTCCGCAACGTTCTTCGAGCGCTTTTTCCTTCGAAACTCTCATGCACTGAGAAAAATGCGAATAACGTACATGTATGTGCCAATCGATTGCATAACTAATTCGATACGGTTCTATATAGGTCTATATTATAATTTGTAAAGAGATTTTTCCATCAAGCAATATTTAAATTTTTAGTTTGACTGATATTACAGTATTTTTTCAAATTAAATCTCAGAATTAAAAAGAAGTTCAAGATATTACTTTTATTAAATCAACGTTAATAAGTATGGACATTAAAGAAAAGAAGAAGTCAAGTTTCAAGATACTGTTATTAACACAAGTATGAAATTTCTTCATAGACTTACATCTCAATCATCGTTCTTATGTTTTTGCTTTGTCGACAGGAGTATAATTACGTTTAGAAAAAAATCCCGGTTTTCTATTCAGGAAGATGTATTTAATCGCTCCAAGTGTCAGTTGTATACAATGAACTCTTCTCTCGTAAAAAAAAACATTGTAAAAAAAGATTTAGTCATTTACAATGCTATTTAATATTGCAAATTTCCTATATTTTCTTAATAATTAAATTAATTTAATATTATTATCACATATACATTTGACATTTTACCTCTTATTGCAAATTGTTAATTAATAACATAATAATAAAATGTATAGTTTTATAACATCATTCAATCGAATGATAATAATTTCAATCACCAATAATTCGTGATTGACGTAGAGACATGAAAGGGACACAAAGAAAAAGAAAATAGAGGCTCGCATAAAAAGACTTTCTCTCTCTCCTTGAATCTACCATCCGCCAGCGTTTCTCTTTCATGCCAGTTTACCCGATATACTCTTGTCGACGCATGTCTATACAAATTAGTCGCGTGTACATACAAGTACATCGAGCGACTACCGCGCACATTCCACGTCGCGCGTGTGTATTACATAGATATAGCGACTCCGCGGGACTCCCGCAGCATGATCCAATCAAACGCCAAAGTGGATCGCAACAAAACGCTATACCATGATCTCTATCGTTGGCCCAACGAATTTCAATACGATCCGGTATGCCCGAATAACCACTTATCTCTTGCCAGCAGGTATTCGTATACGCGCGATATAAAAGGCGCGGCCGGTGCATCACGCGAGACGACATGAATACCGCGAGCGCGCGGAGAATAGCAATATGCAGTCGCTCTTTCGAACAAGTTCATCCTGTGTTCTCTTTAAAATAATCTGTCCTATCTATGCACACATCATGCTAACAACAAAGCCATACTGACATCGTGATTAGTATTTGATCGCTTAAAAAATTGCGATTTCAAATCCGACAGGTTTGAATGTTTTTTCAGAGAATTTTGGAAATTATTGTGACGTTATATAATCATCAGTTATAAAATATCAGTTGGATTTGCAATTTTAAGTGTACAAAAAATGCCTTTCTATGTGTGATTTAATTTGCCACATAAAAATAACACGCTAAACTGCACTTACAAAAAGATAGATTTACACATTTAAATGTGATATAGCGTAATTTTTACACAGAAAACTAAATCACATGTGTTTATATATAAAGCACGTTACACACTTGGATTTGCAGTGTAATTCATCTATTTTTAGTCTTAGAAAAGCTGTTATTTAGATGCGTCTTTGTATATGTCCGTTAAATAATAATTTTGTTAGGTCTTGTTAATACTAAATTGAAATTTATCAACAAGACTAAATGTCATTCTATGCATCCGGTGATATTTATAACAATTTACGTATGCTAATTGTTACGTATGCTAATTTGTTATTTCTCATATGTCAATGCGCACGAAAGCAATTTGCATGGTTATAGGCTATAGATTCTCGCCTTGCATTCTTGTGATGCATTCTATTATACTATGTCCGTTTTTTTTCGATGTGAATTCTTGTTGATTAGAATCATTTGTAACGTATCGGTATCATTTATAATGCTATTAATTTCTCGCTTTGACAATGATTATATCTCGATAATTCCGCGAGTATAATCTTGTTTTTCAAATGTATGCGCAGATGACGTAATTAATATTCGGATAAGATTTATTGAGAATCGCAACAGAGTATCTGCTTCGAATCATTACTCTTGCTATCCTCAACATTTCGCTTCATTAAAATTTCTCAATTTCATTTGATATCTTTCTCTAAACTTTGTCGCAATATCAAAAAGAGGCTAAAAAGACCGATAGCTTTGTCGAATAAAAAAAGGATATTGCCTATTTAGAAGCTGATGGTTTGAAAGCCTTAAGGCGTCATTTATCTGGTAGGAAAAAGACGAACGGGACGGCGTTTAGAGAAATACTACGTAGCGATAGTAGACGAGCAAGTAAGAAACCGGGCAAAGAAAGAAGAAGCAGAGAACAGGAAGAGAGAAGGCAGGTACGATCTTTAGGGGATGACGAAGATGCGTTTTTGTCAGCGTAGTTACTGGAGGGTGAGAAGATCGCTTCTTCTTTGCTTATCCTTTCTCTCTCTCTCTCTCTCTCTCTCTCTCTCTCTCTCTCTCTCTCACTTTGGCTTCTTTTTCTTTGCGTTTCTTTCTCTTTATAAGACGGCATGTTTAAGAAAGCCCACCCCGTCTCGTCCCTCTTTTCGATCTTTCTTCCCCTTTCTTTCCTTTTATCACTCTATCGCCATCCTCGTCGATCGTCCTGAAGAACCAGAAAACTGAGAGCCCGAGGGCGAGATGGAGGTTCCACGGATGAGAAACGTGTTTGTCAATAGCCTGTTAATGCGCTAAGCCATTAATCATTGCGAGCGCTCGTTGCTGTCACCACCAACTTAAACCATCCCCCGAACTCCGAAGCTGGTAAGGAAGAGGTGGGAGTGAGAGTACGGGGGTGGCTGTGCAAAACATCAAGAACCGACTTCTACGGTTCTTTCCTGATCCCGAGACCTCGTTTCCGGTACTCATCCTCCCCATCTCTTCGTTCGTTTATTTCAGTGTTACGTTTGCTGATAATCAGAATTTAATTCCCGTAGCATTTTTGATCAAATTGGATTTATCTATTCTTGATATGACAAAATCTCTTCAAGTGGTTTATAATAAGATTCGTATCACTAAGAAACACACATATCTATTTTCTTTTTGTTGTTCATTTATACACATTTAATCTGTAATTTAAAACATTTATCTATGATTGTCACACTGAGAAAAATTTCAGGTTGAATGAACCTGAATATTTTGATCATATTAATCAGAATTTTGGTTACTCTCTAAATCTGAATCAGTGGATAATCACTGATATCAGTGCCAAGTATGCCACTGGTAATCAGTGAATGAAATGTGAGATCCTTAACCTAACTAATTTTTATGGTGTGATCTAACTAATCTTGTTTTAATATTGAAATTCAATGAATATGGTATTGGAGGATTGAAATTAACGTGTAAATATCAGTATTTTAGTTATGTAATGTTCAAATATTCTTTTTTTTTTTAGTTAATTGTTTACTGATTATCAGTGCCACTTGATAATTAATGACTATCCACTGATTCAGATTTAGAGAGTATATATTGTAATTAGAAATATAATAGATTTAATCAAATTTCTGATTTGATCATTTTCAATCTGAATTCCAAATAATGCAACTAGATTCTTTCCAGCACGGAAGCATATATCACCAAATTTACTCCGTTATTCTTTTTTCATAAATGTTGATTGACACATAAGCGCGATTTTATTTTATAAATGTATTTGTGTATCTTTTGTATTTTATAAATGTAATATTATGTATTTTTAAACTACCAGTGTACTTTATTAAATAGTATAAGTACATTTTAAAAAGTATAGATATTTTCAAATTCTACATTATTAAAGCAATAATAGCCGAATTCTTTGAGTTAAATAATATTTTGAGTTAAATAATATTTTATTTTTCTATATATGTCAAAATATAAATCAATCCATTTCTGTAATTAGTTTCAAAGTGAACATTGTACATATTAACGTATACATTTGGTAAATAATAAATTAAATTTAAATCAAATTTAATACATTTTCTTGGATTGTTTCTTTAGATTGTTTAATTCCATTGTTTTAGTTAAATTAACGATGTATTGAATAGCAGTGGTGAAGTCATAAAACAAGTCAAATTAGGCTTATCTAATTTAACATAAATTTAACAATGTACAAGGCATTTAATCCGATAGAATATAGATTATGCATTCGTTATCTCTTTCTCTCTCTTGAAACAAAAATGTTATTTTGAGATTATTTGATTTCTTTATAATTTTTATACAAAAATCTTTTTCTATACAATGTTGGCTATATTTATATCGAATATTTTAGAAAACCATAGATATTTCTAATCAAGGTATTTATTTAAAAAATTCATTGGGATATCCAATATCCATGTTACAAAGCAAAGTTATATAGATATATTAAAAACGCAATGGACTGATCTTTTTTCGTTGTGAGCCGAGTCGTTACTCTTAACTTCCGCACGTTTTCGCAGCTCGAAACAGTTGCGTCGGCGACGTAAAACGGCGGCGGTTGCCTTCATGCAATGCGATACATGCTCGTCTATCATATCGGAAGGATCTTCGCGCGCGTTAATGCACGGCCACGTAATAATATCCCGCTAGCAGCGTGTAAGAGAGCGGAGATTCGCTCTCTGAAATAACCGCGCGTTTGTGGCCGGCATGCACGCGCGGGCGTAGGGTTTGTGGAGATGATGATCGGGCGCGCTTCTGTAGAATGCAGTAGGGAAGACGAAAGTGAAGAGGAATACGAGATGAGAGGAAGCGAACAAACTTGACTGAGGAAGGAGGAAAGGATGATTAGAAAGCGACAGCGAGCGAGCGAGAGAGAGAGAGAGAGAGAGAGAGAGAGAGAAAGAGAGAGAGAGAGAGAGAGAGAGAGAGAGAGAGAGAGACGAGACGAGAGAGAGAGAGACGAGAGAGGAAGAAGATAGAGCATTCCTATTTATAGCGTTCTATTCGTTTCGGGTAGCTTCGGATGCTGCATAGATCTGCCATGGCGGAAGGCATTATTATGGTAAACGAACGTACGACGCTCCGTTTATTATCTCGGAGTTTATTGTGCTTTCGCGGCCGATTAACTTGTCTAGTCTCGAGATCGGAACCGCTCGCGAGTTCATGCGTGTGTATACGCGCGTGTAGAGTCACACGCATGATACATCTCGCTTGTTGGAGCTCTCTAAACGTCACGCTCATTCAGAAATAATCACCTAATCTGTAGTGTAGCCTATAATCTACAAAGCTGTCCGTGCTTCAATTTATAATAATATTTAATATATATCGGATATGTAATAATAAGATATATATATATGAAGAAAAGGAAGATTAATATTATGCAGATTTATGTTAAATGATTTGTCATAAAGTCAAAATGCGATTAGAGATTCTTCTTTTATCGTCGCTACGCAAACATAAGCACATAGCGCTTTGCATAATCGTAATCCATGTCCAAGTGAATTGTAGATTAGACGCTCGCGGTAACGAACCGCGGATAATAAACGTTTAGCGTTTAACGAGTACAGGCACTATAATTCGCCTCGTGAAACTTGTAATGCGCGGCTGTAACGAGAAATCCGCGCACGCTGCGCGTACATAAATTAACGTTAACAAGACACGGCCTATACGTTAATAGACGTATGGTTATAGCCGACCGGGTGCAATCTACGAATTAGCGGTGATTCAATCTCATAAAACTCATTGATTAGAAATCCCAAAAGGTGTGTGTGTGTGTGTGTGTGTGTGTGTGTGTGTGTGTGTGTGTGTGTGTGTGTGTGTGTGTGTGTGTGTGTGTGTGTGTGTGTGTGTGTGTGTGTATACACACAGGGTGCATCATCAAAATTCGGACAAATCGAACAATTTCTTTAAATAAAATGTTTTTAATGAAAAATTAAATATTACAAAAAATTCTTTCACATGGCATTTGGGGGATCCCTATAAAGCACAATTATTCGATATATCCCCCATTAGCTTGAATGACGGCTTCTATTCTCGGTCTGAAGCGTTCGCACTGTAATGTAGCGCTGACCATGCCGACGAATGCTCAATAGCGGTCCTTAATGACGTCATATTGGGATGCCGATATGTGTTTGTGACCCTTTCAACTACGCTTCATATGTAGTAGTTCAAGGGATTTAAATCTGTTGGGAGGCCAAAATGAGAGCAGAGCTGAGCAACTCGACTTGTTCTGGCAGCCTCAGAGAACATCTTTAATGTGTACGATTTGAATCGAAGGAAATCCGAACGCATTGTTGGCTCACTTACATCAATAATCGATGCTAATTTTCGCAACGATTGCCCTGGATCATTCGAAATCAGCCCTCGAGTCCTTTCAACGACTGCGGGGGTCCTCGCATTTTTTCGAGTGACTCTTTCTCGCTGGCATACTGGAACCTTCGTTGGACTGTTCTAAAGCCGTATATTTTGTCATAAATGGTTGACAACGTCATAAATGGTTGATCTCGGGTATCCAAAGAACCGAATTATTTCCGCTGCTGAGCGCCCAGCATAAAGGCTTTCGATGATCGCGGTTCTTCAATTATATTCCGCACTTGATTTCAATATCATGGCCATTTTGAGAATACGACTGTTTACTAGAAGCATCAGGCTTTCTCGGACGCCAGCAACAATCTCTGGTGGAGACACAATATAGCAGAAAATTTAAATTGAAATTTATCCGGATTTTGATGAAGCATCCTGTATATGTATGTGTGTGTGTGTGCGTGTGTGTGTGCTCGAAAACGAGTCCGCTCGTAAAGGCCGTGAGGAAATCGCGAAGTGAGTCTGCGTCGCGCTCTTTCCTCTCTATTCTTATGTTCTTTCATTCGACATTTATTCGTCTATTCATCATCCCGATGAGACGAGAGACGGTAATTGTCTTATCGTCATCTTTTTGGTCTTTTAGCTATGCGAGTAAACGTTAGTTGAAATTAACTGTGGATTTATAACCGATCCTTCGTCTCTTTCGTCTCTTTCGAATCTTTCCGAAAGAATTGACTCTGACGGGGAATCAGTTAAACATCAGTTAACTTTGACTAATCGTTTGTGGGAACGCATGAGCCGCATGGGTCATATCGTTCTTACGCGCTGACCTCGAGGATACGCGATACATCACCGTGAGTGCACACAATGTGCTTTCCCAAGTACAAACTGCTTATTGTTTCTCGAGCCGCGTACGCTCGCTCGCTCGTCGCTGCAGCGAGGGCCGAGAAGGAGTCGAGAAACGATAATAATAGCCGTTCGCTGCCTCCTCGTAGCCGCCACTCATGAGCGGGCCGTTTTCTCGCTCCGGCTTTATGAAATATCCTCGCCATTCTTTCGCGCCTGACTCACTCCTCCGTCCGTGCCGTGCTGTGCTGTGCTCCATTCATGAGGGCGGCCGTCGTGCGCGCGGAACAGTGATCCGCACTGTGCGACCACGCCGCTTTAATTCCACGTGTATGTATCATACATATGCGCGTACACGTGCCGTCATGACAGATATAATGCCGCTCCTTTCCATCGCGTCGACTTCTCTCGGTCGTACGAAACGTTCTCGAATTTTCCATTATAAGTACAACTGTATAATTAAAATTTATTATGCACTTTACTCTTATTTTCTGTGTAATCATCGGTTTCTTCCTTCAAGAAGAAAAAATCCGCAATCTAAACCGGACCTTAGATCCCTTGATATTACTGTATAATTATTTTGTGCAATATATTAATAATCTCCTTTTATTGCGCAATAATATTAATTGTCTAAAAATCGTTTAATTTTTTCTACACTGGCAAAATGTATTAAATTTTAATAAATTTGTTTAAATAACAGTAATTAAATATTTACTAATTTATTAAATGTAAACATAATATTTATTCGAACTATAAGAATTATTAATTTAATCTTATTATCATTTTTTATTGAATAAATATTTATTTACTGTAAGTAAATAAATATGTTTAGTAGTAAATAATATGTTTAGTAGTATTAGAAAATATGATTTAATAAATTATTTATCGGGAATTGTTCACAGATGTGAGAAATAACGATGTCTTGCAGCGGTCCATAATAAAATTTTAAGATGTAAAATTTAATAAATCTCAAGCCATAAGAAATTGAATTTCAATCAGTTATGTGGGGAGAATAATCTATGATTAGTCAATTTCTTACGATTCAAAACTTAAATTTTATGTCTTAAAATCTCCGCGATGTAAATATCGCTTATGATTAATTTAGAACGAAAACTCGAATTTCGCGGAATGTTCTCACGAGTTCTCACGGTTGTATATACATCGTATAATTGCAGATATCTGATACAAATATGCGCACGTGCATTGTCGGTCTCGAATGAGAATCCTATTGTCCCGGCGGGCATCGTTGCGAGCAACGCGTGTTCCCGCAACCGGTTGCGTGCGTAAGAAATCGTCATTTCGTAGCCATTAGTAATTAAGATTTCGAGCTGCGATGGGAACGGATGTATTAACATAAAAAAAAAAGAAAGAAAAACAAAGGAAGTTTTTTCGTATTAATTTTCTTTTAAGTGGATGATGAGAAGGCCATTATTATCGGTTGTTGTTTGCGCTTAGTATTTCAATACAGAAGTTAATGACACAGTTCTGCGAATTAATTAAGCTACATCAGTTAATCATCATATTTCGCGATTAAACAAACATTTTTCATCGTGACGTATTTAAAATTATATTGTTTAATGTATCTACAGGTTAAGTGTTTTTAGAATATTTGATAAATATCTTGGAATACTTTGGAGAGAGAGAGAATAACTTATAATAATTCTATAGGCTTAGATCGAGAGATTGTAAACGAATAATTATTATTATGTTATTGCGTATTATAATGTTATATAATATGCTAATTCTATAGTTTGACGTCATGGTGAATAATAATAACAATTGAGATCATTTCACGTTAATAGGATTTACGAAACAAAATCACTGAAATTAATTGATCGATTTCTTATCATAATAAGAAGATAAATATCAATGTATATCTGATAGGTAACTCTGAATTTTTCATGCTTTTGAACAATTATCTTTCGCAAGTAACATACTGTTATACATACAATCTATTGCAAAACTGCTTCTGTGTCATAGTCGTTCCCGTTTTATGCGATTAGAGTCCGTTCTATAATCGACAACCACGAACCGATCGCTTATTATACCGGTCCCCTCTCTCTATATCGCTAAGCACAGTGATAATGCCGGCCAGCGCGTTCTCCGTTGTTCGTTAGCCACCTCGCCGTAATTCACACCTACGCGCGCACGCGTGCGTTCGCGGTAAACCCACTGTCGTCATATATATCATATACCGTATGTACCGGAACGGTCGCCTATTACGGATGCGATCGCATACATACGCGGATTTTAATTATTCTCCAACCGGACACCTGTCATGGACGCGCGCACGCGTGCACGCTCTATTTATATGCGCACGTTTAACGGTCAACAGTATTTCGCCGCGCTGCTGCTATATACCGAGACGAAATTTTCGTCTTCTCGCCTCGCGCGAAGAAGCGCAGTGCTCGATAACTTTGCCTCGCGCCGGCGCGACTTGAGTGTCGGCGCGTGTGTACGCACGCGGTCACTCGTGCGCGGGCACGCGCCCGCATCTCTACCGTGGTCACTTTCTGCCTGCCCCACCGCGTATGTGTCTCTCCTTCCTTTCTCTCTCTCTCTCTCTCTCTCTCTCTCTCTCTCTCTCTCTCTCTCTCTCTCTACCGTGTCTCTCGCAACTTTTCTTCCCACGCCAAGTCTCGCCAATGCAACGTAATGCATTGGCGTGGTGCGACGCACTCGTTCACTATAAGTTGTTGAATTCATCTGAAGAATTAACTCTTATTGTTAGTACATACGATTGAGTCATTCGCGCCCTGTATATTTCTTTTCTTTGAAAAACATCGAGTTATGACATATACGATTTTTTTTAAATGCACAACCTTACAAATATTTTTCTAAAGATGTTGAAGTATACACTGAGAAAAATGATCTGGTTGGATTAAATAATAATTCTGATGGAAATTAGAATTCTAATTGATATATAATTATTTTGGTAAAAATAAGAATTCTAATAGATTTTTTTAGAAGAAATATTGTATCAATCAGAATCCGGTTATCTCAATTAAAATTCTAATAAATTTTATCAGAAAATTTTGATTCGTTCATTTTCAACCAGAAATTTTTTTCAATGTATGTAACAATCACTTAATAATTTTTATGTATTTGTTGAAATTATAAAAATTAACACGAATGATCCATCGTGTGCAGTAAAAAAATAAAAAAATCATCGTGTGTACTAAGGATTAATTTTTTGACCCGCATAATTATCATTTAAACAATTAAATGTCGGAGTTTTAATGAATTTGGCAAAAACAATGGTGACTTAAAAATATCTTACAATTATTTTTCAAAATTATGAAATAATTGGTTACGATAAAAACAATAAAAGAGCGAGATATTTCAAAGAATAATATGCCTCGAAGTAGCTGCGGGCAGCTATCAACGTCATCCTTTTTCTGAATTTCCATGATCCATTATATTCAGAAACGTCCCACGCAACAATTGTTACTTTGTCCTACGGCAATGTACATAAATGTGAACAGTTCAAATTATGAGTTCAGAAAATTATCAGACAACTTAATACAGTCGAGATGCTTATGATAAAATGGTAAATTAATGTGCAGTAATTCTGAGCAATCAATTGAAAAAAATCGAAGAATTTTGAATGTTTTTTTTCTAAAAATCTTCTTAAGATATTAAATAGAATATTAAAAAGTCACCAGTATTATTTTATCGTTATTTTTTTATTTTAGTATAGAACGTAAATTAAAAATCACAATTATACATTAAAAAATTCTCTTTCACGAGTTATTCGCGCATAAAAATCCGAAGGACATTACCACATGGAGATGCAGAGGGGATGACGATGTGATGGAAGTATAAAGAAAAGCGTCCGACAAAGGTACTATTTATAATCGGTACGGTGTATGTTACCGGATGAGCCGGGCGGGGGTGATGCGCAAGAAAAAAGAAGAAGAGGACCAAGAAGAAACAGCGACGGCAACGATGCGCGAAGGAACGGGCGGTCAGGCACGAAGACGGCGATATATTAATAATGGGAGCAACAAAGCGGGGAGGAAGAGAGGAATAAGAAAAGAGTAAAAAAAAAGGACACTCACGCGGGATGAAGAGAAGGCATAATGGCTCTATCCTCCTCCTTTCCATTCGTTCTCTCGATTCCTGATCTAAATTCGTCTCAGGCTCCGTTGCGACCGTTTGGCTTAAGGCTAACGGTGTTCGTCCGATCTCCTCTCTCATTCTCCTCTCCCACACACCCCTCTGTCATTCTTTTGTCCTTCCTTGTCCACTTCACTCAGCGTGCTCTGCCTTTGTCTCTCTTTCTCTATCTTTCTGTCGCAAAATCGCGACTCGACGACTCTCATTCATGAGAGGACGCGAGTAGATAGAGGAGAGCGATCACAGAGTGAAGTTATGGTGCGGAGAGGAACAGACAGAAAGAGAGAGAAAGAGAGAAAACGAGACAAACGCGAAATGAGAGAAAGAGGTAGAGATAGTAAAAAAGAGAAAGATAGAGAAACTGCAAGCGGCCGGAAATGCTCAGAAACCAATGTTCATTCACTAGCGGCCACGGCTGCGTTGTCATCCTTCTCGCCTTTTTCCTTTTCCTCCATCTCGACTCTTGCGTCTCGCCTGTCCTCTTCTCCTACACGAAGGTTCTCTCATCCGCACTTCTTCATCGTCGTCGCCATCGTCGTCGTCGTCGTCGTCGTCGTCGTCGTCGTCGTCGTTGTCGTTGCCGCCGTCGTCGTCGTTGCCGTCGTCGTCGTCGTCGTCGTCGTCGTCGTCGTCTTCGTCTTCTAGTTGTCGACGACCACGACGACGATTACGACGACGACGGCGACGTCCAGCAGCGTGAGCAAAACGTTCCGACGCCACCGACGCCGCCGCCTCGCATAAATCTCGTTTCTCTCCTTCTTTCTCTTTTCCTCTTTCCTTGTCTTTCCCCTAATAGTTATTCTCTTTCTCCCTCTTTCATTCTCTTCTACACCCACTATATAGAACCTGACATACCCTACGGGAGGATGCACGAGCAATACGCGTAACGCATACAACACTCATTGTTCTTGTCGGCTCCCGCACCCGCGACCAGTACCGGAATAGCATGGTATCCCGCGTGCCACCGCGTTAATACCGCACCCTGTGCAACGCATAACGATGGCCCATCTCTGCGTTTCTCCGCCAAAGCGCGCCCGCAACGGAAAATATATAGTCTCTCTAATTCCAGCCTAAACACGGAATTAAACTTCACACATACATGATATTTTATTGTAGATACTCGCGATACTTTACGAACGCAACGTCACAAAGCAGTATAACATGTTGTATTTATAGATAATATTATAGATATGGGAAAAATAATGATTACATTTTTTTATAATTTTTGGTTGATTTTATTTTCGAAGATGTATCAATGTATATATATCAACGTACATAGAAAATACTATTTTCCCTTTTAGTATTATATACATATGTTTTGAATCCAAGATTGCATGCGCGAT
Source organism: Atta colombica (assembly GCF_001594045.1). Classification (NCBI taxonomy): domain Eukaryota; kingdom Metazoa; phylum Arthropoda; class Insecta; order Hymenoptera; family Formicidae; genus Atta; species Atta colombica. The sequence goes on along the minus strand of NW_017259267.1, from coordinate 886,476 downwards.
TTTTATTTTATATCAATAAAATATTTTAAAAATTCTTAATGCAGGGTAATAGAGACGACAAATTTTATAAATTAATATGATAAAATATTATAGATATAATACAAATATTATAACTTTAATGGAGAAGTTCTATAAAAATATTTGATCACAATGGAGAGAATAATAATTATAAAAATTCAGAGATTTAATTAATGAAAATTGTGCGTCAGAAGCATTTAAAATTCATTACTTGTAATATTATTCCATTAGACATATATTCTACGAATTATAATTAGTATCTATATGATAAAATTTTTTTAATTTGATTTATAAAAAAAATATTAAGTTGTATTTTTTTTTATAACAAGGCCCTTCGTAATTTTATTTTTTAAATAATTTTCGTGGCTTTTATTTTTGTGGCATTGCATTAATGAAATTAATCAAAAAAGCTAACCGATTAGGATTAGAATTAGTTTTAATTACACTTAAATGAAAATCGTATTCTTAGTCCGTCTCAAACGATCCTATCCGCAAAGAGGAAACTATCATGCGATGTAATTGCAAGGACGACACAAATTGACGCTGAACCGCAATCGATCTTAATCGAGAGGAAAAGAACATCGATTTGCGGTCTAACGCGGAAAGGATCAAATGGGGAGAATCGAACAGACGAATTACGCGGTGGCCGCAGCGAAGTGTACTCGGGAGATGGTAAGAGGCTCTAGTTGAGGGTGTGCTGGGGTGCAGAGAATAGGAAAAAGGAGGGTGGAAACGAGAGGGAGAAAACATGAAAGAGATACGATCCAACGTCATTCTCATACATTTCTGTCAGCAGAGAACAATCGAGAAATGTCACGAGGTGACACGTGCATAAAGTTGACACATAACACTAGAAATTGCATCGGAATAAATTGTACGGACAACGAAAATGATAAAAAATAAGAAACAATCTCGCAAATGTAATTTCGGTCATAAAGTTACTGCAACATCTCGTCTATTATATAATTTTTAGTTTATTTTTTGATTTGCAATGTGATACAAGCATATTTACTGATTTAATCAGTATGCTTGAGAAACTATAGGTAAACTTCAGTCATATTGACGTAAAAAAAAAATATATATATATATATATAT
>NW_017259267.1:883051-885351 GCF_001594045.1 Atta colombica | reverse complement strand
ATATATATATATATATATATATATGTATATTATATTCTAATGAATATTTAACAGGCGATTTGAATATTTCTGAGATTAGATATTTTGATATATCTAATGATTTATACGTAATCTTAAACTAACGATTTAGTATATGATGTATATGAGACATATTTTGCATATAGATTAAAAGAAGAGTTTTTAATATATTTTACAAATGTATCAAATATTGTTTTATCAAATAATATTCAAGTAAATTGATATCTATTTTATTTTGTAGCACAGTTTTTTTTTTACTTTATAAAACATAATATAGTTTGCATAGATGAAATGTGAATAAAATAAAATATATACACTGGATACTCATTTTTTTAAAACGAAATTTCTCGGTCAATCATCGAAAGAACTGAGCGATGGCATGTCCGTTCGATGCGTTACGCATTGCAGAAACGTAATGGCGGTAAACTGCGCTTGGCTCGTCCCAATTTGGGGTCGATTCGGGGATTCCTACCTGGGCGAGTGCCACAGGAGCAACGAGTGGTGGAAGACACGGCACGGGGATGTGGGCGGACAGCCCGGCGACAACAATGAGCATTGTGATTTGCGCGGGTGTGCCTCGCGCCCCATTGGTCGATTCTCACCACCTCCATGGATCCGTTTCCCGAGGCGAAAGCGAGCTCGGCGGCAAGAGGGTTGTGCTACCACCTCCAAGCCGAACAATACACAATGCGCGCGGCGAATCACCTGGATATCGCCGCTCATCGTCCGACTTTGCGTCTTTGCGACATTTGCATTATGATTTCAATCGTTTTCTTTGCATTGCATTTTTCGATGGTGAATACTTATTTCACCCTACAACTCTATTGATTATGAATGATATTATAAAACGCAAAATTATTACAAGTTTCGACCCAACAGAGAGAGAGTTAAAATTAAATCGTTGATAACAAATAGCAAAATGTTAATCAATTATTATTTTTCTCAAAATTAAAAAATTAAATCCGATTATATTTTAGTGAAAATAATATTTTTAAATATTCTATTATCATATTATTCATTTCTTTTATTGCGAAAAGATTAGTACGAAATAATCATAAGCGTGCAAATCGATAGTCGATTTGAATTAAGGAAGAAAGGATGTTTTACAATTTAACATGCAAAGACTCAACGGAATCAACAAACATGAATTTTTATTAATTTATTATGTAATATTTATTCTAACAAGCTATTACGTGTCTAATTTCTGCGAGGCTGACATTGCACTGGCGTGTCACATTTGCATTTTTTCTCTCTCATTAACTGATAAATAGAGAGTAAAAAAAGTATGTCGTGAATGAGATAGGCAAATAGTTCTGGAAGATATAATCAAAGTACGACGTGTATATCGCAATGACAGATGCTATTTGCCTCTAAACGAAAATATCGCTTCGAGATGAATATCGTTACTGCAATACTGACAGACCGATGCAATTTGGCGAACGTTTCACGCCACCCGCGCTGGTGAATCCGTATACGCCGCGCTTCGTTCCGGTATTGCACATCGCGGCGGCGTTGCACCGCGTTCTTCCATGCCACGTGACGTGTTGCGCATTAATCGCGTTCTCCATCCGCTCTCATTGAGTAACGAAATCGGTGGCGGTTAGTAGGAGGACACAAATGTAGCTACGGTAAGCACGCGTAGCTGTTCATCTGCGTTGCTACTACTACGCCCAGCTATATGAGTTAGCAGCGCCTCAGGCCGTCAGACTGGGGGAAAGGAGCGGGGCCAGGTATAGAATCTAGCAACCGCGAACGTAGTAGGTACACAGACGAACGAATGCCGATCCGTCGACGGTGGCGGCGAGCGTTGGTACAGTACGGCGGGGCGACAAAGGCGACGAGGACGAGGACGTGGACGAGGACGTCAGCGAGGACAACGTCGGGAATCGGTGGCGGTGGTGGTTGTGGTGGAGGTACCAATGACGGATGGTGGTGGTAACGGCGGTAGTGGCGGGCAGAGTCCGTCTCGGCGTGGGTGTCGGAGAAAGGAGGCGGCGACTAGGCCCCAAAAGAGGCGTGGCGTGCGTGGCGGAGCTTGCCGCCACGTACAAACGGCGAGGCGCCTCTACGCGACGGCACGATGAAGAGCCGACGAGAGAACGCGAGGCAGAGACAGAGATCGAGGGGGGAACGAGAACAAGAGCAAAGAGAGGAAACAAGAGGTAGGAGCGAGAGGCCAAACCGCGGTCGTGTTTGGTGGGATAGAGGGAGACAGAGTGCACCGGTAACAAAAGCAAAGGAGAGAGGGAGCGCATCGGTGCGAGAGAGGGTGAGAAAGGGTG
>NW_017259267.1:861072-882951 GCF_001594045.1 Atta colombica | reverse complement strand
CGCCGCCGCCGCAGCCGCCGTCGCCACCAGGCAGCGCCTTCCGAATCTCATCCCGGTCGGTTCACGGGGGCTTCAGTCAGTCAGCCGACGCTCCGAGAAACGCGGTGATTATTTCCATTGTATGCTCGCAGTTCTCCGGGGGGGAGGGAAGGGGGCCTTCCCACCGCACATTCGCGTTTCACCTCTCTCTCTTTCTCTCTCTCTTTCTCTCCTTCTTCCATTTTCCGTATCACTCCTCTCTCATTCTGCCACTCCGCTCCCGCTCTCGCGCTTCTATGTCGCGCGCTATGCCCGTGCAACCTCCGTGCGCCTCCTTCTCGCCCCCACTGACGCGGACCCACTGACGCGCCGCAAGGTCCGCTGAAGCCTCTCCGCCGTGCTGCAGAGCGCCTCGTAGCTCACGACAGTGGTACGCGAAACGGAGCGTCGCGTCGCGTCGTTATCGCGGTATCGGGGATATTGTTACAGCTGGTTACTTCGTGCCAATCGGCGATCGCGGGCATCTCCGCCTGCTTGCGTGCACCGTCTCCCCGCGATTTGGTGTTAAAGTGCGCGATCGGTATACTGACGACGACCGGGTAGCATGAGGTAGCGTGGAAGAAATCGGTGCTACTCTTGCCTTGGTGAACGCAGTTTCCTTCGTGCGATCGTCCATTCGTGAAGATATCTCACCGATCTTTCGACCGCGAACGACGTTCGAAGGTGTGAGCTATATCGAGTGCCGAGAAAAACCCAGTTGGTTCCGATTGAGCGAGTCCGACCGTCACTCTAGTTGTCCGATCTCTCTCTCTCTCTCTCTCTTTCTGTCTCTCTCTCTCTCTCTCTCTCTCTCTCTCTCTCTCTCTCTTTCTCTTTCTCTGGTTTGTCAGTGGCGGTTTTATTCATTGTGCGGAGGTGCGGTTCTTTGATACGTTACAAGTGTTACGTCAATGGCAACGGGGTAGTCCAGGCTACCAGCGCGCAGCCAGGATGATATGAGCACGCTTGGCAGGTGAGTGAACTGACCTCGCGTTCTCGCGTAGATGTGTGTAGATATCGAGACACGTGGTTTTTGATGCGCGATACGGGGATTTAAAAGCGGCGACGAGATCATATTGCAATTACGTATCCTACACACGCGCACACACACGCAAATTATCTGCAAATATGCCATGTATCTAATCATCGGATTAGAGATAATCCTGATTAATCTTTCACTCTCCCCATTTCTAGATATTCGAAATTTATGTTTTTGAAAGATTACAAGTTATAATTATATAATTATATAATTTACACAACAAGTTATAATTATATAATTTACTTTCTACTGTGACTAAAATAAAATATATGAAGTATTTTTTTCTTTCAATTAATAATTATGGCTGCGCATGGAAGAAATGTTAAGAAGGAAAAACATGAATAAGATTTCAAGTCAATGATTCAGAAATCAGTTACATGATTTCAGATAGGTTTAAATTTTAACATTTATTTCCATTCTTAATATTTTCTCCATTGTGCGCAAAGCCTTAGAATCGTAATCTGTAATGATAAATTTGCCAAGCAACCGTAATCCAATCTATCAGTGGAATTTAAAACGCTTCGTGACATTCATATAGATTGTTGAAAGATTGCAATTAGATCGCGAAAACTATCTAACAAAGTACTAAGTGTCTACGATACTAGAAATCGTTTCGAAAAAGAACCAATAGCATTGATCCATTGGTCGATTTGTTCGAATCGTGGTTCGTTAATTTTTTCTCTGTTTAAGATCTCGGAGTAATTTGTAGCATTGTGAACATAAGATTAAAGAATTCTTCGTTGACTCTGGATTTGTCGATATATAACGGAACATCGATATATAATTAATTCGACACGATTTCGTTAATGCGCGTGCAACGAGTGAAACGGCACGCGTGCGTACTTATGAGAAGTGAATTACGGTCTGTCATACGACACGCACATCTGAAGGAAAGTTCGATGATTGGCAGGCTTCGTCGGTCGCAGCATCCGGATCGATGTGACTCTCAATGTGACTCGAAACGCGAAATCACGCTTGCACGGGCTGCAGCGATCGCGCTTAATACGAATCCTCGCCGGTGCGTAATCTGAGTCACGTCATGACATTGTATCTCGCGATACGCGACCACCAGCATGATAGCGCGAGGGCGACAAAGACCGTGTGCGTATTTGTGTATAAGTACGTGTGTCGAGTTATGTGAACGTGTGCATGCGTGCGTCGTGCGTGAGCCGTACCCAGGCGACCGGGTACAGGCGTGTACACACGGGGCCATGTGTTCGGTACGGCGAAGGAGAAAGAGAACCAGCTCGGAACGGAAGGTCGATGGGAGAGATGAAGAGAGGAGAAGAGACGTAACGAGCGAGGGTTGAGAGAGAAGTGTGTGTGTGTGCGTGTGCGTGCGTGCGTGCGTGCGTGCGTGTGTGTGCGTGTGTGTGCGTGTGTGTGTGTGTAAGAGAGAGAGAGAGAGAGAGAGAGAGAGAGAGAGAGAGAGAGAGAGAGAGAGAGAGAGAGAGAGGGAGGAGAGAGCGTACTCTCTACGCATCTGACCCAGTGACCCTCCCCGTTGTCCCCCTCGTGCTTCTCTATGGGGTTCCATCTACTTTTCCTCAGGCTTTCCATTATCACAGAATATCTTACGCGATCCCACTCAAAATCCGACGACGCCTCTCTACTTCCTTCGCGCAAAGAACGACACGAAGGACACTTAACGTCCATCTCAATTAATTGGAGTAAACGACACATGTCGCACAAATCCTTTCAACCTTGAAATGATAAACCAGAAGTTTTTGTCGATCGGGCGGGCACGAAGCGGATTTCGAAGGAGCATTTTATTTGATATGAATGTTATTATACAAATAAAGAGAGTATCTTAATATGCATTATTAATATTTATGAAGATACAAATTGTCTCCAACTTTCTACTAACGGGCAATTCTGAGTGACATAATGAAACACAATAAGTGGACTGTATAATTAAATCTATCGCTTATTATCGCATCACGGAAAAATTGCTTATTCACGTAGCACTTAAAGTGAAACATGAATCTGCAGTTTTTTATCCCAATACTAGAAGACTTCGATGAATCAGTTAGGCGAATATAATTGGGGGGTTTTGTCTATAGCGCGCGTATTATCGTTACAATGTCTCGTTAATCGATGTTTCTCACTCAAAAACGACCCTTTCAAGCAGGGCTTAAGTGCCGGATTGTTGAGTACGCGTTCGTGCGTATAAAAATATCGAGTTATTTCGGACACCATGATAATAAGCGCGAACTTATAAATTCCCAAAGGATATGCGACGCGGAGATTGATCGAACACGCGAACTACGTGCACGCATTTGCGTAACAAGAGCGCATGTCGCCAAACGAATCGAGATATCGACGATATCAAATTAACGCGCGAATGTCCATCGCTCGGGGTTGTTCGTTTTATTTTTAATCGATTTCCCTGGAGTACGACATCGTCTCGCTTCAAGTTTTGCGATTTTACAGCATTCGCTGAATACGATCGATCTTTTACGCTTTAATCGCTATTTAAATTAATCGACAGTTTGAAAGTATCCGCTAAAAAGGTCGTTTAAATGCGGAAGCAAATTAAAATAATTGTATATTGATATTTAATGTATGATATTTAATGTCATGATTATCTCTTTTTACGAATATTTAAATAAATTCTTAAAGATCCTGATCGTTTATCACGGATTTAAATGAAGACAGAAGCGAAATAAAAACATAAAATAATATAAATAACGAAAATTATTGCAATATATTGTATATTAAGATAGAAATATTTTCCAATAAAACAATATTTGCATTTGATTGAAAACTGTAAATGAAATATACCGAAAACTCTCATTTTATTTCGCAGAATAGAATAAAATTATATTCATACAACAGCTTTCATATACAATACTCAAATTGTTTCCTTATTTGGTTAGATATACTTCAATTTCAAATATATTATTTATGTGTATATTGATTGTTGGGATTCACAAGGAGAAATTTCGGTATATTTTACAAATCTATTATATCAATTTCAAATGTTGTTTTATTAAAAATTACTTAAATTTTAATGTAGTTTGTAAGAATTTATTTAATGTATTTTTTCGCTTCTTATGTCACAATTCAAGATGGCAGCGTAGACAGGAAACAGATAATGTTTCTATTATCACTGCGTGAGAGAAAAAAAGCTGCATTACAATTACTATAATTTGACTATAATTTATTATATTTTTGAGGTTTTCTTTTTTATTTTCATTAAAAAAGTTATACGGTTTGGGTTATCTTCATCTTGATATATCATTAAATGCCATCGTGAACATTGTAGTTCATTTCATCAGTGCGAGAAACAACTTGATATTGTAATTTATGATCATTGTTCTTACAATTTATATCTAGTCGTTTTCGGTGCCAACTAGATATTTTTTGGTAGAACTATTATATAAATATAATTATTATCACTAACATTCTAGCAATAATAACTATAAAAATGAAACTGATATCTATAATTATTTTGCCATGCAGTTATAGTCACAAATATCAAACATTTTTCTGTCAATGTAGCAAATATACAAAGCCATTATTCAATATAATATGCAATTCTATTAAAGAATTTATTAATTATGAGCAGCATCTCATCATAAATAGATGAAGCATTAAAAAATGCTATGTGGTTGTTAAATTTACAATCTATTCATCGGTAGCCTCCATAGAATTCCGCATCTTTGAGGAGATAATTAAAACCTGGGTACAATATATACGTACAAAAGCTCTTTATATGACTAAAGGTGCAGCGAAGTTACATTATACAGAATTCCCGCTATAATAAATTACTTCAGTTGCACGAGCGCTGAAGCTGCAGCCCCCTCCCCCCTCTATAAACTATGTACATGATGTGCATTATATTGCATTGCGTTCAACGATATTGTCCGTGCGATAATATATGCAGTATCTATCACGGTATTTTATTAAAGCCAATTGCTCTCTTAGTATAATCTAGTTATCTAATGCGACTCGAAATATCGGCGCGACCTCGCTAATATACGTGGACAGTCCTATAATTGTGCGTGACATCGCTCACTATACAAATGAATTTGGATGCGTGTGTATAAAACTTGATAATGGAGATGTATTGCATACTTTGATTACGTCACTAGACTGCATGTTAGCGCATTTAACGTACGAGACAAAGCACGATTCTAAAATGTCAAAACACGAAGAGGTCGAGTTTCGACATTCCGGCTTACTTGCGAAAACGAATGATAGCACTAATTCGCTTTCGTTATTTTAAAAGTGCGCCTAGTCAGCGTGTTCACTTAATCTATGAACAATATAAACGATGCTGATAGAAGGTCATTAGTTACGACATGTAGCTTTAAGCCTTCCAAATGCAAGCAAATTAACTATTTACTCGTATAATTAATTATTTACTCATGTCACGGAATCCGTGCACTACGTATATGTACACAGCATGTAATCGCAATTTGTAAAGCGTACCTGTCTGGACATTACCGAATCGCGCAATCACATTTCGCAGCTATGAAAAATTTATATTTAAAAGTCTATGAGATTTTAAATATTTGCGTGTCGACTTGTCAACGTAGTTGTGTGCCCTGATTTCGAACTTATCTCAATGAAATTACGCGTATGAATTACAGTGTTTTAATAACGCTTGCAATATCGCAAACGATATCGTACTTGACTTTGACCGACAAACGCCAGGATGTGAAATACGTTTGTTAGAAGAAAAATTCTTACTCATCAGCACGATCACATCCGCTAAGGTCAAGGCCATTGACAAGTCATTAGAGAACGATAATTTGATACGAATATAAATGTTAACATTTCCTTTTTGAATTATTGCACATGTCACCGAGTTTCTGCAGCTTATTTTTATAAACAATGCTCACCGCGCAAAAGTACTATTATTCGAGACAATCAAAGATCTCTGAAACTCCCGTGGTTTATTAAGCTATTATATTTGCTCGCACTTAAGTTTGCATTCCAAATCTTCACTTTCTTTCTCTTTAACGCTGAAATATATATTTATTTTATTTTAAGTGTAAATATTTTTTGGAAGTTTCAAGCAACATTTCAAGCGAATTACTCTAATATCGCGCTATGCACTTTTAATTAGAGAAAAAGCAGCGACACGTATAACATCAAATACGCAATGAATCGGATTACTCAGCGATTATGAATTAGCGAATACGCATATGATTGCGCGCAAACGTTCGTAGAAATATCACAAAGCTCTATTTTCCAGATAAATTTGCTACAAAATTTACGAATAACAGTAGACGATAAGCGTCGATATATTTGACCCTATCAACTTTGTTGGAATTTCTTAAATGAGATATGACCTCATGTTGTACGTATTCATAAGTTTAATCAATTGTAGTTATGATACTATCATATATTTTCATTGCGAAAGTAAAATTTTACAATATTTATTGTATAATTCTTTTTATTAATAATTTTGTATTTTTTTCTTTTGAGTTACTTGCTACATAAATTTATGGATATAACAGTTATTTTTTAATCTTCAGATTTTAAAATGTTTTTATGTACATAATCAATGTTTGTTACATTTATTTCCCTACAAATAAATTTCATATATTTTGTCTGTAAAATTATTACGACAGAAATTGCGAGAGCACAAAACGAATTAGCACGCGAGAATAGGCGATAATAAATTATCTCATTTCGTTACAATGATAGACATGTATTAATTGTGTTATTTGTTGATAAGATACTTTTCAAAATTGAAGACTGCATAAAGATGAACTCTTTTAAATACATGTCAATCGATAAAGATATATATTTGCGCTTATTATATGATGCCACACGTATATCTTGTTGAAAGAATTTGCATGTGCTCCTTAGTTCATGGATTAATCGATGAACTAATGCCCGTTTCTACCAATGTAGTTTAACTTTAATCTCGATTCAATTAATTCTTCCTTTCCTCTCTAATTCTAAAAATTAGAAAAAGGTAAAGAATAAATTGAACCGAGATTAAAGTTAATCTATATTGGTAGTAGAAACGGACTTAAGTCTTTCATCAGATTTTCAGAAGAATTGTGTAAGATATTCCGTGATAGCGGGATACTTGTAGTGAAATATAAAAGTGAGTGTTAGAACTACTTTGCAATCATTAGCGTACCTGCTAATCGCGGTAAATTGTTGTAATAGGAAATTACAGTAGCAGCCGGTGGCAGCTGGACGATAACGTATAATAAAATAATGCATAACACGATACACTTCGCGTGATATTATACCGCTAATCGGGCAAGTTGAAAAGACACGTGCATTACGGAAGCGATTGATCATAGATTAGGGTATTTCTCTAATTCTATTGTTGCTTTAAGTCAGTCGAGTATTATGAAATATATAAATTACTAAATTTAAAGCAATAAATCTAAAAGAAACGTTCATTGAAACTTCGTCGTCTTGGAGCGCTACAATTTGAAAAATTTCTAAATTTTTTGGTAAATGTAAATGCTTGAGAACATCGTAATTTCTCCCTAGAATGAAAAAATAACGGTCGTATTTAGCAGTTTATTTTGTCGTAAATAATTGAAAATCATTTGAATGTGAGGAGAATGATTGGTTAATTGCTTATGACTTTAGACTTCTATTGTAGACTTTACAAAGCATTGGCCGCATTCAGCAAAATATTTATTTTGCAACAATTGGTAATGTTTTTTTGCACTGATTGGATTATAGTTTTAAATCTAGAGGAACAGTCCTATCTCAGCGCAGAAAACTTTCAACAGTTGCAAAATAAACATTCTGCTGAACGCGCGGCCAATGTTTCATTGAATTTACAAGTCTGAAGTCGTAAGAAATTGACCAATCACAGTCGATTATTCTCTTTACATTCGACTGTGATTGATCAACTTTTGCGACTTAAGCCTTACTCCTATTGTATACGCGTTCGCGTATAAAATTAAATTACGTTTGTCGTATAAAATTAAAATTTTTTAGTACACTTGTTCGAAATGTTGAAGGAAGCATAATTGTAAGGAAACTAGATTTCATTGCAACAGGACGCCCAACCCTAAGAAGTCGCGATGTGTAGGGATCCATCTCGCTATTCGCACGCCACACAATACCTGTACCCAGTCGCGGACAACAGTGAGGATTCGCCAGGGTTCGCGGCGCGGCGGGATTCATCAGGACGGATGAATAGCGGCAGATAGCCGAGGTGCTCTGGCCACCGCGCTATCGCGCGTGCAGCCTCTCGTACAGGTCCATGTACGCCGCGCGCTTTGTTCGCGATGTATGGAGCCCGGTTACGCGCGTTCGTTTGAGTCGGCCAGTGTGAGGAATGGGAGGGGGGAACGGAGGAGTTGAGATATACGAGCGCGTAACGCACACGTGAACATCCCTCTCTCTCTCTCTCTCTCTCTCTCTCTCTCTCTCTCTCTCTTTCTCGTTGTTTTCGGTTGGCGCGCGTATCCCACGAATTCTCTCATTTCCTCTACGTCCGGGATTTCCTTCCCTTTCTTTTCTCGCACTTCCCCTCCTTCTTCGTGTCTCTGCGTTCCTTTCACGAAAGAGCGTGCTTTTCCTCACGCACACATTAGTATGTGTATATAGGTATGTGATGATCGGTGTGTGGAGGCGGTCGCGGAGGACTCTAACGTATTCCAGATGCTGCGTGCTTTGTTCCCATCGGCGCGCGCTCTTGCGCGATGCTTGAAGCCGTCTTTCTTCATATCTCTCTCTCTCTCTCTCTCTCTCTCTCTCTCTCTCTCTCTCTCTCTTCCTTTAGAACGAAATTCTGATAGGCGCGCGTTCATCATTTTATATCGAGTAATTGTATAACTTTCACCTTTAACCTTAAACCTTAAGCGAATAGAGATAAATGTCCGAGCGAACTTCAAGTGCAATTGTGACAACCAATTTGTTTTTAATTAAGAATATTTTGTTAAAGACAGAAAAATAAAATTATTTGATTTTATATTTATTCTTGTAGTCCATCTAATAAAGAGTCCATCTAGTAAAGAGTTATTTTGCAGTTAAAGCTCGGTTTTTTATTATCTGTGGTTAGATTTGTATTTTATCCAATGGGCTTTATCTGTGATGATGCCATAGAGCTGATTGGATGAAACATTAGGTTAAGCTTAACCATAAGTTATAATGAAAATTCGAGCCTAAGTGGATCCTAAAATGAAGATCGAACTCTGCTGAAATCGTTGTTTTAATAAAAAATTTGGCACACATACGATTTATATGTCGTTGACACATCACTACATATTGCTACAATATCAATATCGCACATATAGTCGTAGAGGATTTTTGTATCGGATTTAAATCTCTAATATTCATTTCTGCCACTGTAGATTAACTTTAGTCTTGATTTAATTAATTTTTTATTCTGTTCTAATTACAACTAGAAAAATAATTTGAATCAAGATTAAAGTTTTACATTGGCAAAAATGAACATAAGTCTAATTCTAAGAACTTCTCGTTAAACTGTTTTTTCATGTAATCTACTAGTTTAGTATTATATATATATAATATAGTGCTACAGATTGATACTAAATTCGTATTTAATTCTGGAAAACAAATCTGTAAAAGTAATATGTAAGATAATCCTTTACGAAAATTACTGCGTAATTTAATCAATAATACAGACGACTTTAGGAACCTCTTAAGTTGCATAAATTCTCCAAAGTCTCTAGTCTCTAATTTCGTAAATACAAACTCTAAAGTTATTTAACTCTAGACTATTTGTCTTTTGTCTACTTTAGTGTACATTTAGTCTCAGAGAAAGAGAAAGGGAGAGACAGAGAAAGAGAGAGAGAGAGAGAAAGACTCCAAATAAATTCCTCTTCTCCCTCTTTCATCTTTCTTTTTTAGCCGACCCTTTCTTCTCCAATCTCGTTTATCTGTCTTCCCTTCTGGTTCCTCTCTCGGGACGATGCATACGCGCGCAGAAACGCGCAGCGTATGCACGTGCATCCCGTGTAACACGCTCCCTTTCCTCTCTCTAACGAACTCTGTTATAACGCGGAGGAGGAGGATCGAGGAAGCGATCTAAGGTCCGAGCAACTTGACACTGAACACATGGCCCCACTTCTTAAACTCACACTCGGTCAGAAGATCCTCCCCCCTCCATTTCTAGCCGTCTGCCTCCTTCGTCCCCCGATCAGCGTTCTATTCTCTCTTTCCTTGTCTATTCTTTCTTTCTTTCTCGTCTTTTCTCTATCCTTCTCTTCTTGGAATTTTTTCTTGATCGATCACGCGTTCGTGATCCATATGGTTTTTGTCTTTGATGAGACTGTCGTGCCGATTGTAATATCAATTCTGAAAAATTTTTTTTTAAATACTAAGCAAAATGAACGTATTATCATTATTTTGAGTGTAATATCATTTTTGAAAAATTATGCGTTTTAATGTTTATTTAATATTACAAGATCAAGCGGATCCTAAAGCTGTCTGTGTTACTGATTCAGTAGGACTTATACGGTTTACATGTCATTAACATATCACTACACTCTCCTACATCGATATCGCACGCACATATACAAGTTTTTTCAACTAACTAATCTTTTATATTAGGTTTCTAAGTCTAATTCTAAGAACAATATTGTTTATTCATATAATTCATAGTTCAAACTAGAAGATTATTTTATACATATAAAATATACATATAAAATATAAAACCTGTAATAAAGCAAATATTGTTGCAAGTCGACGTCAGAAGTCGATAACAAAATTATTAATTTTCCAACTTTTTTATTTTTAACATAAAGTCGGTTTGCACATTATCGCTCATATTTAAATTGTGGAGAAGAATGTTTTAATCTGTGTATATAAGACAGTTAGAAAAACACTTATTTGAAAAATAATCAGTAAAAAAAATAGACGACTTTATGATTCCCTTAAAGGGATGCTGACATCATCTGTTTTAAACCATATATGCGGTATACTTCGTGTTCTGGCTTCATAGAATTGAAACTCCTTTTCCACGATTAAAATGCATGTGCTAATGTATTCAGCTCTAGTCTATTTTGTGCTAAAAATAAGAAAAAAATAAAGAAATTATAAATTTTTTTAGTCGAATATTATTATCTGAATACTTCGTGGTTTTGCAGGTTATATGTATAAAATAAAAGTACAGTCAGATCTAAAATAAATACTTGGAATCGTTAGAGTTAAATTTAGAAATTTAATTTAAAAGATACCTCTTTTGACAAATTGTATATATCTATGTGTGTTGCGATAAAATATAGTAGTGTGTAGTGATATGTACCATCAATCGTATATATTTGTATCGTAAATCTCTGCATGTGTGTAAGTCACATTTAGTCGATAAAACAACGATCTCATTAGAGATTGGTTGTCACGCCAGCATTCTCTTAAATAATATATTTAAATAACGTAATTCAATTATAATCACGCTTTGAATATGTACAGAAAACACATATCTGGGCCGATTATAAGTATCTCCGGAAATTTTCTTATCGCATTATTGCGCAAGCATTTAGTGAGAGTCATTTGCGCAATAGTTAACCGTGTAAGATATACATAATGAGGAGATAGTGAGAAGATACTGTCTCGCGGAAATGAAGAAGAAGCACGAAGTGACTGTCACATTGAACTGAAAGGTCGGACTTATTTGCGAGTATTCGCTCTTTCTAGGATTCATGTCACGTTATCACCAAGCGCCGAGTATTTTTTACTAGCACCTCCAGAGAGAGCAGCTGATCGCTCTGGTATGCATGGTTTCCCTGATGTGTCAGACTCGGTTGCGAATCTCGCGAATTAAATGTTCGTTTCTTTTGATCTTGTTTCTCTCCGGGACCAAGTTCAGTGGTACACCGCTACTCTCGTAATCAAGTTACGACGATATTAATTACGACTGCTCGATGCGACGCGTCCGCGGATTAATAATCCGACTTCGCTTTCGTTCATTGATTTGCTTTGGCGCAATACGGGCCGGCATTTTGTCGTCGCCGATTGAAAAAGTATAGTACAGTCGAAGGATAAATCCTGATTGAATATTCAAATTTGCCTATTATCCACTTATTATAGTTTTTATCATTAATTTGTAGTAATGTATTATTGATTTAAATTTATTTCTTTAAAAAAGTTTAACTTTACAAAACATGATAAGCAAAATAAGACAAATTCGTTAATACTAAAAATATCGAGCAATATTAACCTTTCTATTTGTTAGATTAATATTATATTTCTTATGTAGATAAAATTCTGAAATTTTTTGACTTCTTAAATTTTTAATAATCATACTCTTTATACTGATGAAATATTTAATTTTTTATCACTTTTTTATTTTCATAGTAATTATTTATTCGCTTGTTCATTTTATGTCCGTTTCCATGAATGCAAATTAATTTTAATCTCAGTTTAATTTACATTCACTTCTTCATTTTTTTCTAATTCTTAGAATTAGAAAAGATGAGTAAATTTAAAATTGAAGTGAAATGAGTAAATTGAATTAAAATTAATCTACATTGATAGAAATGAACATTAATGCGTAAATATTACTTTTACGTTAGTACTTTTGACGTTAAACAAATAATGCAGTTTATATATTATATTTTATGTATATTACATATATTATATGAATACACAACTTTGCTTTATTCTTAATTATCATTATATGATAAGAAATTTAAATTCGTTGTTTTGGAGCCTTAAATTGTGCGTAATGAATAACAGTTTTGCAATATTGATTTGTTCGAGTAATAATTTATAATGTACAAAACTCAGAATTACTGAACGAAAAATATCTCAAAGAAAGATTTATGATAATCTTTTTCTCAGTCAATATTATTCTTTTGAATATTTCAAATAAGTCTTAAATTACATTAATAAGATCAAGAAAACATTTACATTTAGCTCTTTCAATTTATCATCAAAATTATCTTTTTCTTTTAAAAATAAGAGTTTTGAACTTTGTCACATGCGTTGTTGATACATTTTGTTATAATATTCTCTCCAAGAGTCGCACTTTCTTAGTTTTACCAGGTGTAAAGTTTTATATTACCATACTTCAGAGCGGAAGCAGCGAGTCTTGTAGATAAAAGCGTGCATTGCGCGAGACGAGTAACAAAAAAAAAAGAATTCGTGGCGAAAGGCGGTTCTGAGAGGCAATGGAAGAAAGAAAGAGAAAGAGAGGAGGCTCCGGAAATAGTAAGAAGGGTTAGAGCAACCGCGGAGCCGAGAGGCGGCAACCCTCTTCGACCCCGCTGATAACGTATTCTAGGTAGAAAGAAGAAGAAAAAGAAGAAGAAGGAGAAGAAGAAGAAGAAGAAGACTGAAGATTGCTTTTACAGCGTGGTCGCCGCGATGCGAGACGGGCGTCACGTTGTCGGTTCCTGTGAATGTGTTCCGGCCTAGTCGCGGCTTGCGCTCTGTCTTGCGTCGCGGACGCAAAGAACGGGAGGATTGCGCGCACGAGGAAGCTGTCCCTGGGACAACCACCAACTCCAGTGGGTGACAGTGAGCCGTATGGTAGCGCGCGCGTTTGTTGCGCGAGGGTGGGTGCGGTCCTCACCCGCTCATACATAAACAAGAGATCGGCCAAGAGGTAGCATCAAAAGAAGAGACGCTGGTACCGGGACTCCATTATGTAGAGCGTATCCCACGGCGGTCCTATAAAGAATACTAACGACGAGGTGCTTTTTCCCTCTTCTCACCGCATCCAGGGTTTTCTCATGCGCGACTTTTCTCGGCCGATCTTCTCAGAAATAAGGATAGCTATAATCGATCCCTCGATAATGAAAACTGTCTTCATTCTTTTTTTGTTCGATATTTATACTGTATTTTGACATGAATATTAACATGTTTTAGCATAAAAATTAGTTTTGTTAAAAATGTGATCGACGAGAAGAAATAGAAAAGATGATCAAAAAATGAAATAAACAGAGTCATATAAAATAGAGAACGTAAAAGATAAGGAAATAAGATGATAACTGATTGATTTCTCTTATTGATTACAGATATTTTTCTTATTGCTGCCCTAGTATTATTAAGTATTGTTATTATTCCAATATTATTAAGATATCAATGGAATTCATCACAAAAGTAATCATGCCAATAAGAACCGACACATGCTGTTAGTGTATATGTATTTATTCAAGTATATAAAAGATTAATTATGCAAACGTAACGATCCTTTGTTTAGGATCATCTTCAATACTATTCAAATTAATGCTTTCGTCGCGAATGTCAAGAATTAAAACTAAAGTCACAATTAAGTCGCTGTTTCATATTACATAATTTCTACAGATTATCAATCAAGCCATTCCTTCGTCCAACATATAGATTCCCATAAAATTGAGAGATTAACTAAATAATAAATTAATTACATATATAAGTAAGTAAAGTACAGGTTATATTTTAACAAACATTTAAACAAACATGTTAAGCTATGTTAGACTGTTATTGTCCGTTCGACATGTGGATTTCGTTTGAAGATACAATAAACAATCGATGATTTTCGTGCGAAATAATTATTGTGGAGAAGGAGAAAATCTCGCGTTGTAAGTAATAATAAAATCTGAGTATGCAGAATCTAACAGATCAGTATCATTTCTTAAATTTAAACCATTTTTTTTTTGCTGTTTTATATAGATCACTTCGGATATAAACCGTCTTTGTAAAATACTCTCTTTATCCCCTCCCAATTAAATTCGTACATTGAATTCAATCTATGCTTCGTTATAATCGAATGTCATTAGGTGTTTCAATTTATCTAGTTCTTTTATGTTCATGTTTTTAACATTCTATTCGTTTGACCCACGTATGACGCGAGAAAATCTTTACATTCAATTCTGTACATTCGTATGTGATCATTTAGGTTTATCCTCTAATATATTTACTCTAATATATTTACTCAACTTATTAATGGAATTGATAACAATATTTTACAAAAAAAAATATCAATTAATATGATATATCAATTGGTGTTTTAATTTTTTCCTATCTTTTATCTTCTCAATTTTACATTGCTCTTATTTCAATTTTATTATTTTTATCTATTTCTTTTCACATTTTTAGTTCTACTTTTTCTTATATTTTCTAATTACATTTTTATAAAACTTTTCGTGAATATATTACAAAATTCGTCTTAACATAATATTAATGTTGAATATTAATGCTGTTATTGATGTGTCAATGTAACATGAATTGTGAAATAATCTAAGTAATTCAATGCCAATTTTATCATGTAAGCTTGCATACTGTATTTATCGCAGGTTTGTGTGTTCTCCTTCGTATCTCTACTTACGGCAGTTTCCGAAAATGTATGAACAGATAATGAAAAAAAGAAGTCTGAATATTGTCATAAATGGTCTCTTATCGCCATTGTACGTTTCAAGGCTCGCAGTAGTATAAAATTAATTAATAACGCGCATCTTCTTTCTTCGCCGTCGTATCGTATAATCATGCCATGAACGACTTAATTATAATGCTCGCAGTGCTGTATGACCGCCCCTCCACAAAGAACAAGATATAAATGAATTTTTATATACTATATCGTAGTATAATTACGATCTACTCAGATTTGTTCACCTTTGTTTAATATGTTAATATAATTATATGATGTAATATAAAATTTGATTAATACTTTACTAATTTATTTCATTTAAATCAACACGTAAATCTTAATAATATTTTATTTATTTAATTACACTATATTTATTTTAATGCTGTAATCTCGATTGTGATATTTTCCAATCAAAAATAATTTTATCCCTAAATCATAAAGTATGCTGTTTTCTATTTTATAATATAATTAAGAGACACTATAAATATTAATACTTGGCTGATTGAACATTTTTATATGTTCTTTAGGCAATTTTTTATAAATTATTTACTATTTACTATTTCTGAATACACTATACATATTTTAATCCTTTCTTATTAAATCTTTTAAACTAATCTGATTAAACTTTTATGGCACTTTTTTATTCAGATTGAAGCAACAATATGTACAATAATATATATTAGTTGCTTTTCATTTACACCAAACTTAGAGGAATCTCATTTGTGATGATGTCCTAACTTAATTAAATGCACGTTTCTTTTCATTTTGACAAGTTTTTACAATCTACACAAGCTTAAAATTGTGTGCTTTAACTGAGACTGAGTCTCGTTAACTCATAAAAAAGTGAAGTTTATAAATCTGTTATTATGTGATAACTTTGTCACTAAAGTAAACAAGTAATGATGTCATTATCTGAGTATAAAATATTCACATAATTTTAGACTCAGTATCACTTGTGTGTGAAAATGGAAAGCAATTATTTAGTTGAATTCGATATTATTAAGGACGCATTTGTAAAGTTCTTATTAAGTTGCCTTTAATCCATGTAGTATATCTAATGGACTATTCTCCAGAAATCTCGTCGACTGTTTCCCACACCGGACTCCTCGAAACAGATTCCTCGTCCATCCTATTTGCGTGCGTGCTTGACGGAAGTTGTAGCTCGCGGTATCGGGCCAACTTTCCCACCCCAGCATTAGAACGCCACCCTAGCTTTGCTACTTGAGCCCGAACAGATGCCGCATCCCCTAAAAAAAAACTAGGTTCCTATTGTGCCACTAATAGAAAGTCAAGCGTCGGCTCACACGCTTACGCTCGCTTACACGCGTGTCGCTGCGTGAATGTACGTGTGTTTCTAGTCGTTGTTCGTGGGATACGTTTCGATCGATCACGACCGGCGAGAAAAAAGCCACAAAATGGTCGTAAAATATTTTTATCTCGTTTACTACACGCATGCGCCATAAATTAAATTAATTAAATTGAACTCTATATACAGTATGAACCAATATAAAAATATCTGTATATACCTGCATGTATTATATATTAAAAAACAAGTTTCTAGTAAAATGCTAGAAATATGAGCTAAAATTGTTGCTATTCGAGATTTGATAATAACATAACAAATTAACAATGTATTATCAGCATATTTTTTCACTCACCGTTTAATTTACTAACTCTGTCTTTTTTAATTCATCTTTCTGTAAGTTATTTATTTTTTGAATATAAAATACATTAAATACTCAATCTTTCTTTTCAAAATAAAATTATCTGAATTTGTCATAAATAATTATTTTATATCGACGATGATTTTGTTTTTTAAGGAAAGAATATATGTATAAGTTAAGATATATATTTTACAAAGTTAATTCTCTCTTTTTCGAAACACTTTGTATGATACGAAGACATAATTTTAAATACAGTCATAACATTGGTTTCAATGATATTTTATCTGAGGAGTAAATGTAATAACTGAGATGTTCGACCTTTTTCGATAAGCGAAGCATGGTGATTAAAGCTAGTATGAGGCGCAGATAATTATATCGAGCTCTTTGGCGAGTTTGTTATATAATTAAAAATACGTAATTTTACGACTTGCACGCGACAGTCACAGTTAGATTAATTTAAACGCTATTAAATCATGCTATAATTGGCCTTATGAGAGCTTTAATTGTCATCGCGCGCAAAGCTCATTCTACAACAATTGTTGTAAGAATTGATCAATTACAATTAAATGTGAAGAGAATATTTAACTGTGATTGATTGATAATTCTTATAACTACATTTTCATAATTGTAGAATGAGGGTAACATTTATATACCATTGTTTTACAGTTATGGAGTTATCATACGATTTACGAATATACATATATATCTGTATTTATAAATAATAAATAAATAGACACACACACACACACACACACACACACACACACACACACACACACACACACAAAGTAATTAGTGAAATTGTTTGTTTATTTATTTTAATTAAGAATTTTTTTATGATAATAAAATATATTAAATATTAAAACTTAATCGAGGTACAATTAAAACGACTCGTTAACGACAAAATTATCAATTTATAATAATCACGACACGCGCGAAATCGCTATGGTTTACGTGCACGCAAAGAAGAGAGAGAAACAAGAAATGTGCTTGCGTAATTACTCATCTTACGGACTTAATGAATCAGTAAATGAATGAATGGATATTGCGTGGGTGCGAGAGAGTACTTAGAACGCTCAACGAGGGAAAGATTTATCTCGTTATCCACAATCAAATACAAGTTTATATTCTATCGATGTCGACGGTCGAGATTGTCGACCGTCGACCTCTTATCATCAAATATAGTACACGATCTTGTTGCGAATGGATAGTATGCAAACTTTGAACTGAATTTGATCTTTTTTTTTCTGAATCGTTTGTTACGATTCTCAAGATGAGATTTCGCTCCGAATTCGAATATATCTTTCTCTCCGACTATATTCCCGATCGTGCAAATCATTTTTTTTCCCTTTTTTGCTTATTCAATCCGACACGATAATGCTCTCGCAAGAATGGAGGAGGGGAGGGGGGAGGGGGGGAGGGGGAGATCTACCACCCGCGCATTCCTGCAATGTCACCGGCGTTGATGATCTCTCGCTATCCTCGTCTGTGATTTCAGTCGGCCGGACACGATGGCATCTGGTGGTTAAAAATATTTCTTCCGTGGACGTGCCGCAGGCGCGCGCGCTTTTTGTTCGGTCTCCTCGACAGTCGGGGCTATAGTCGCGAATCTGTACGCTTCGCGAAGTAATTATGCCGGGCGGGAAGTCTAGGGCCAGAAATACTTCGCGTACCGAGGGCGCGGTGAGTGCACCGTAACAACGAAGAGCCGTGCGACGACGCGCCGCGCCGCGCCGGCAGTCGCGCGTGTACATGTACAAGTATACGCGTACAATGTCGAGGGACACGTAGACAATAGAAATAGAAAACCGCGCGATAAAGTCGGGGTACGTCCGCGGGTAATGAGGCACCGAGAGGGAGAGCAATGGTCTCAGCAAGATTTCCTCGCATCCGATCGCCGGACGTTTGCACACTGACTGATTGCTGCCACGACTGACAATCGTGACTTACGAAATTATTATCTAGCGTACGTAGTTATGCTGTCAACATATCTCCGCTAAATATACACGTCGGCCCGCTTATTTTTAGCGCGTCCGTCAAACTTAAGTTTAATTTTGAGAAAATTACTAATGATATAAGTTGTAAATGCAATCCGTTTTTCTCTTGTCTTTAACTCTCCGGAACTCTAACGGCGAATCTATTGGATCCACTCAATTGTACATTTTTTTTTAATGTTACACAATTAACTTTCTTTATGTTACATCTGCAAATTTGAATTGTGTTTATTAAAATATACATTGTTTAATATTCATTGTTTTTTTACATGAATTATGTCATTGTAGATCCTTAAAATTAATTAGTGCCTTTTGATCTACATAAATTAAATGAGTCTTACAGAGTCAATAACTATGTTGCAGATTTTGACATCAGCTTCGACGGGTTAAAAAGTTCCTTTCATAAAAGATATAATTACAGCTTACAAAAACCAGAAATAACTCTTTATAAAACACTTGACATTTTCTGTTATGTCCGGATGAAGAAATAAGATTCTTGGATTTGAATTCCTTTTATCGTAACGGTTTGCAAACGTAAGTTAGTAATTCAATACACGTATTATATATTTATCTACATATTCCTAAGAATAGATATCAAATTTTTTATAAACTCGGATACGTTGGAAAGAAGCAATTCAGCTTTCTCCGACTGTATTGTATCATGCGAGGTCATATGGTGAGCAATTGTCGACGAATCGTAAAATGATCTTCCTACAGATCCTCAAGTAAGAGATTGGACACCATACGTTTGGTCTACCATATTTTTCAAGATCTGCTTAAGACATTTGAGATACACATAATCTATCCCACCTATCTTAAGCAGATCCTAAAAAATATCAAACGTATTTATTAGGACTTGCTTAAAGTAGAATGACATAGATGCATGATTTATCTCATTTATATCGTAAGTAGAAAAATATGTCTCGAAAAATATGACGGATTAACGTGGTGTCCATCTCTTACTTGAGGATCTTCCTCCCAACTACGAATAGGGCGCGTCGCGCAGAAAATCTGATAGATTGCATTTATCGATTTCACATTCGTCGTAATTAAAGCTCTAGATACCAAAGGAGCGCATTCCTTTGATCTGAGCCGAAATGCTGATAGTCTTCCTATTATTTCGACCGCGATTTTGAATGTTAGTTATTTATTTTAATAGTCCAATAAGCGCTTAATATTAGGTGTAGTAAAAAGAAATCCATTATTTTCCATTCAATTTCATGCAAAAATAATGGATTTCTTTTTACTACACCTATTGGTATAGAATATGATTAGTAATTCACAAAATGGAGGACCTATGCGTTATTTTGGTATCTAGAGCTTTAGTCGTAATCCCTTAGAGTCTGAGTAATCATAAATATTGTAACACTTACTTAGACTTAAATTGTAGACGTAAGTAACGCACAAGCTTTTACGTATGACATACAACTTATTGTCATGTCTCCATGAAACGGCGATAAGTCGTACGTCATACGCTAAAGCTTGTGTTTTACTTATACCTATACTTACACCTATAACTTAAGTCTCTAAAGCCCGATTGCATTAGCGTTACTTTGAGTAACATCGATGCAACTGGGCCTAAGTAAGCTT
This sequence comes from Atta colombica, assembly GCF_001594045.1. NCBI lineage: Eukaryota > Metazoa > Arthropoda > Insecta > Hymenoptera > Formicidae > Atta > Atta colombica. The sequence continues at coordinate 862,398 of NW_017259267.1, read as the reverse complement.
TATGACAATTCTTGTGCTCAGATCCTTAGTTCGGATCTACAATAAGTGTCTTAAGCTTTAAGCCATAAGGAATTGACCAACTACAGTCGAATGCGAGGAGAATAATTGATTATGATTCGTCCATTCCTTATAGCATAAGGTTTAAAAATCTATTGTGGAACCTGGGTTAGTATCGCTCGTAGCGGTCGTTTGAAGCATCATTCACGACACATGCGCTCGTAGTAAACGGAGCACGTGGCTCTCGACAAGCCCCGATCCGCCACGATTCGCGATTCATGCGAGTGTACGTGTGCATGCGCATCGATACTTTCTTCACGGGCGTATCGCACAAACCTGTGCATGTAAAAAAATGCGCTGGAGGCGTGCACGTGCAGCGCAAACAATGTTCATCATTGTAATGAATTATAATACACGTTCGCGACACACAGTAGTACTGGTTCATGCCGACATTATCGGCATCCCCACTGCCTATTCGATGTTTTTCTTGCGTATGGTTCGCATAATAGGCTTGCGGCATAATGCGTATCGAACACGAGCAGAGACGCCGATGTTATAATCCTGACCTTCTTGATAACACGCTTCTGGTGTAACGATTCGGCGCGCGATGACTAAGGACGATGTGATCTTTTGTTATTTTCAAGAAAAAGGTGCTTCTTATTTTTGTATGATATGAATATTACTATTATTTTTGATATTATAATTATTAATTGAAATTATTTTTGTATAGACGCTTTTTTCTTCGGTTTGTATGATGAGATGTTTGGCAGGTCTATATAATAAAGACGCATCGCATTAAGAATATTTATATTAATAGAATATTGTAATACTGACATTATATTTGGCCCTCCATAGAGATTCGGTCGGTCTTTCGATCTATATATCGTAGAAGGAAATCACGCAGATTCCTGATGTCCTTACGCAACGCATCTCGCATATAAATATTATCTTTATCTTCACAAATATTATCTTTGTCGTAAATTGGCTCGCAGGAATGAAAATCTTTGTGCCCGCTATTCGAAACAATTCCATTTAAAATCTTATAATACTTCCTTTCTTAATATATTATTATATACTAATTCTTATTTATTATATATTAATGTTATTATTCTTTTAATATATAACTAATATATATTATATAAAATAATATATTGTAATTTTACTGAGGAATATATTATTATTTTATTATAATACATACTTCCTTTCTTAATATTCGATATATAAATGTATTTTTGGACAAATATATATTTTGTCAGAATTGTTACACGTTTTATTTAGTAACGCAAATGCAGTTTATATTTAATCTGTCTCTTGAAGAATTAATCGATC
>NW_017259267.1:846172-860972 GCF_001594045.1 Atta colombica | reverse complement strand
ACACACACACACACACACACACACACACACACACACACACACACACACACACACACACATATCTTGGGGGAGGATTGCATACATCTCGAATGATGCATTATATAAATATTATCTTTATCCCCGCGATTCAGTTAGTAGTGCCTAAAGCGAAATGGCCGATGACAGCCGATGTCATTATATATTTCATAACTTTATGATACATCGCTTTCATGTTCCGAGAAGATGCGCGCGGTATTCTCTCAGCACCGTAAATCGTTCTCTATTATGTGACTAACAAATGTCTGCGTAAACGCGCAGTAATAAATCTCCCCTTGTAATTATACACATCACAGGGAACGATTTTGAGCGCAAAGCGACGTGTAAAACGCGCATCCTCCAGTTGAAAAGTCATTTAAGTCTAAAAGTCATTATCTTTGACATATATATATGTGTGTATAATGGACCTTACCTTTATACATTAATCGTGCATCAAAAATGTAGGTCAGGCGCATTAATGAGAGAAATCATTGACATTCTACTGGATGAAATGCTCGATTTTTTAAATTAATGCACATTTTTTTACTTGCTTAACACTATATATGTATGTCATATGCATTCGAAAATTTGAAGAGGGAGAGGAAAATGATTATTATTACTATTATTATTATTATTTCAGTTTCATTATTTCAGTTGTGTTATAAGTTCGAAAATAATAGATGCACAGTCATACATTTGAGGTAAATGTATTTAGAATAAATTACATATAGAATTATTATTTTAATATCTAATGCAAATGATGATTGTAGTTGGCATTTCTTTTTAGTTAGGAAAAAATTGTTTTGAAAAATTTGAAGATCAGGGATTTAAAGTCGTTAATTTGTTCTATCGAGTAAAATTACTTTCGGAAACGAGAAACATCGAAACCTGCGTGTCGCCGGAAATACGGTTAAGACTCATCCCGTTTTTCATCGGATGTTGATCAACGAAACCGCGAACTACGTTTGTTCGTGACCTCGCAACCTCACTCGCGTTCGCCAGCAGAAGATAATCGTGGCTAATGTAGTTTTCTTTCTTTTTCCCTTTCTCTCTTTCTTTTTGTCTTCATTGCGTCTCCCGCGCGTTCTCGGTCAGTCGATTAATGGAATATCATTCGATTAATGGAGAGAGATTGTTGCGACACGACAGCGCAACAATAATTCCCGCCCGATAATTGCGCCTCGCGTTCAGTTACGTAACTTAATGTTCCTCCACTTGTCCGCGTGCCGATATCGGGCGAGACGCCGCTGCCGTCGAGCCAACAGACGACCGGTCGATCGTGCGATTTGGATTTAGATTTGGTAATTTATAGACGGAAATGAATGGACGAACTTGGGCTAGTCCGTGTCTAAATTAACTCCGCGCCAGATGGCAGATAGTTTAGACGTCGCGCCGGGGGCGACCGGGACGTAAGGAACGACGTCGTTTCGTCGCTCGTACGATCCTTCACTAGATGATGCTGAAATTGTACCCTCTACTACTCTTTCGTGCTGCCAACAAACTGGATAAACTGCAATAATCAACACAACATAAATGAGAGTTTTGTGACATTTTAAGTAATCTTTTCACAATACGTAAGAAACGAGCTATATCATCAAGCATATAGAGAATATATGAAGATTTCTAACGCTGATATTCCTCCCCCGCTCTTCCTCCACGATACACATCCCAATTGAGTACGCCGATGCAAGAAAAATAAAAAAGAGAAAGCAAAAAAGACAAAAACACTCAGCAGTCTCCCGTTACGCTTGTGTTGCAGACTGAGGATGTCCTCAAAGAGGAAGTCGCCACCAACGAAGCTATCGGAGGGCGGGGGCGGTACGGGTACAGTGGCAGGCGCCAACGAGGAGGAGGAGGACACTACCTCGCCGGTGGCCGGTTCCGGTGGCGAGGCAGCCGTCGTCGTCGGTGAGGAGGGTGCCACCACCCCCGTCGACATTGAGGAGTGCTACTCCCATCAAAGAGGCGGCGAGTGCGAGTCCTCCGGCTGCTCATCGCCGGCGACTACCAGCGAGCCGGATCTACGCGACTCGCCGTCGCCCTCATTGAATTCCTTGCGGACGGCCAAGAGACAGAGGCTGTTGTTCCTGTCGAGCCAAGAGACTCTTGCACCATATCACCATCCTCATCACCATCATCATCACCACCACCACCATCATCATCATACGAACACATTGTCGTCGTCGGGCGGTGCACTGGAACCGGCGAGCTCCTCGGAGTGCGGCTCGCCACCCACCCTCCTTTCCGTCGATCCCTATTACCCTCATCATCCACATCACAATAACAACAACAGCGTCACGCAAAACAACAACAACAACAACAACAACAACAACAACGGCAGTGGTACTACCACTGCAGGCAGTAAAAGGTCCATGGACGACGTTCTTAAAAGACTAACGTGCAAGATGAATAGCGAATCCTTGTCTATCCAAGACGATACTACCAATACCAGGCGGACATCACCGCCGCTCTCTTCCACGCCAACCGGTCACAATGCACATAGGTTAGTCCAGGTGATCAGATATTGAAATAGAGGATTAGAGCAAGATAAGACTCATTACTTTCTATTTTACATTGTCTGAGACAATAAAAAAAGAATTATTGATTTAATCGTTTGACTATCAAATAATGAATAAAGCAGTAGATTCAATAACTTTTTAAATAAATACTTTCGAATATTAGTTAATAGTTTTTTTATTCTATGGAGTGTCTAGCTTATCAAAAAATTTGCTTATCAAAAAGATACTATGTTCATCATTATTTAAAATTATAATGTATAAAAAAAACATAAAAACAAAGTAATTAAAAACAAAGAAAGAAATTGCTTTTACTTTTAAATTTTCTGTGCTCTGGATCTTTCAATTGTCATTTTGATTCTCTTCCGTTTAATATCGATCCGGTTGCTATTAACGCGGTCAGGAAGTATCCTGCAAATAACAGGAAATGAGAACAGCGTGCCGTTTGAGAACTTCTTCCAATTTTGCTGATTATTTAGATTCCGTTACGATTCGTGTAATCCATACAACGTATCTCGATAAGCGACTCTTATGCAACTTGTGTATATTAATTATTCGATGCCGTGTTCGATCGACATTGTAACAGTGCACTACTCTGTTGCAATATCTGCCTCATAATGCGCCACCGTGTCGCCGAGGTTATCATATCTCTCCCACTTTACATAACTGATTAATATAATATAATGGTAAATCAGAGACGGATGTTGCTTTTTGCAACTTTATTACGAGTGCCTATAATTTTTGCTTTCGCAACTAATTGCCGACTGTACATATAATTGAAGCATATACAAATACTTATTTGAATTTAATCTCGATTTTATCGTCTCTTTCTCTCTCTCTCTCTCTCTCTCTCTCTCTCTCTCTATATATATATATATATATATATTCATATTTGAAAAAAGTATAACATTTTTCTATGGAAATTGAATATTTAAATTTTAGAGTTTAGCTCGTAACATTATCGATATTCTTCGAACACAGCTTACAATGCGATATTTCACATTCTCCATCATCCGTTGTTATCGCCGGAAATTAGGGCGTCGACTATAATTTTGTTTTCTGAAAGAAAAGACCACTGTGTCGTTTCTTGCCTCAACATTCTCAAGGCCTGGTATCTCGGATATAGTAACATGCAACTAACGATCGGGCGGGACCTAAAAGAGACTATTGTCCCGAAACCATAAAGCCAACCTAGCGGTCTCTTGGAATGGATCTCTATTGCTGTACAGTCATTTGACAATGATCAGTAATTTTGGAATAAAAAGCAGTATAACATAAAACATCCATATCGTAATAAAATTAAAAATAACTCGAAACAATTATTGTCAAATTCAAAATTTTCAAAATCAATTTTCGGTTTTGATTTAATATATCCTGAAATAGTCTTAATTTAATGAAAATCATATATTTTAGTCTATCAATAATTAATTTATAATATTCATATTATCTGATCTCGTATTGTAAGTTCTTAAAAGATTAATCAACAACTTGAGAAGCTTTAATTAATATCTACAGTCGCGCTATAATTTATATCTACAGTCTTAATAATTATATCGTTCTTTGAATTATAAAAAAACTTTTATTAATTTACTAAACTGCTCAATATAACAATATGTTCTTTATACAGTAATCATCTACATCAGTTATTTAATGTTACTGTATCTTACATTAATAGATACAATTCAGTTTTTCATTTTAATGCTATAACAATATTTAAATTTATTATATGATACAAAGACTTATATTGACTACTAGTGCTGAAAATCTACAATGCATGTAACATATATTATGTACAGATTTTCAGCATTAATGTGAATAATCGGAACGCAGTGCGCCTTAATTAATTCCGGATAATCCATGAGACAATATCTGAAAACTGACTGACATATATTTTTCAAACGATTATTTTGCGTCGATAATAGCTGCTTTAGATAATTAAGTCTTTCGATGAATTAATTTGTTTGCATAATTTTTTTTTCTTTATTCGGTAAATTGTTCATACAGCGCGAGAATACAGAATCTAAATTGTGTACACGTGGCTAATTATGATTGTGCGTCATACAAGATGGTACGATAACGCTACGCTGATGATGTTACCATAAAATTATACTTTTGCGTTTCCAGATTATTCTACTACATACTTGTGACGCATTAATTGATATTAAAATTAGAAATTGCTGACTTAATGAAACGTTTAAGCAAATCATTTCATCTATGATCAAATGGTTATGAATTTTCTAGTCACTGTTATTTTTTTAACTGTTTTTCACTGTTATTATTGACACAAAAAGTGTATTGCGTTATGATTCGCGCAAAATAACGCCTGGCAATGTTATATGAAGAACAGCAACAATAGAATAGCAAAACTCTCTGCAAAAAGTGTCTTCCCTCAAGCTAGATGTGTAACGCAATGTCTTATGTTGACGTTGTAGTCATTGAAAGTAAACGAGTGAACTTGGCAGCATGGAGAAGTGGTAGCACAGAACTGTGCCAGTCTGCTGCCCACATCGAGCAGACGGCTGGCCAATATTCTTCAAAAATTCAGCCAACAGTACAACATGCACTTACGTTGACGTTTACCTTCTTTTTGGAGCACGTTCAATTTTACTTAGCGTATATCGAAATAGCATGGATTCGATTTAAAAATATACAGCTAATACTCACAAACTTCTTATCACGCTGGAATGTATGTGTAACATTTAATACCAATTAATTTGTAATTAATTTGTTTTCAGTATAGTTCCATTAATTTATTCTTAAGCTGGATATTAATCGTTAATAATTTAATTCGTTGTTTACTTGGAATGTTGCGAAGATAATTCCAATGTGTTATACCAATGAGTTTCGAGGAAATCGACACGACTCGGAGGTACTTTGAACTCGCAAATTTACGTGTGTAGACATTCAGTAAGACGTACAAACAACTGTAACAACATTGTTATATAAAGCATCTCGAATTCGTGCATCATATATGCACTACTGACGTATCGCGCGAATCGTATTATGAGCACGTACGAGCATTTGAAGATGCGAGAAGACTTATAGAGTAGACGAAAATATCGGGCATATACATTAGCTCTCAGCTATTTTAAATATAATAGGTATTGGATAAAAACCCCCGTGAAGTAATCACGTCGCATTATGGACCGGCGATAACTTTGATACATAAAACTTCTGATATTTCCAATGTCGGAGGGCAAAACAACGTCAGCAGAAATTTTTGTCGATAGTCAGCTAAACACTGTAATATTATTAAAATAATCGATTCGATTTACAAAAATGTAGAATTATTCTTTTTAACAAATAACAATTTAGAGATACAGCAGTTAAGCAGACATTATTAAATTTGCTGATTTTATCGTGAAATTGAAACAATTCTATTTTGTAGCAGAGAGAAATCTAGATAAAAGATTGATAGATACATAAATAGCTTGATGATTATATATATTGCAAGATAATGGATTAGTAACGACATCGATCGTGACGCTTAATAACTTAGACATTTAATTATCGACAGTATTATATTTAATGATATTAGTAATTTTGATGAAGCACTGCTCTAAATCGAAGAGATCTCCCATGAAGATTTCATGTTAGAGTCTCGGCGATAAAAATGCGAAGAGACTTCTTTATTCTTATTGATTTCATCTACAATCCGTGTGCTATCAATTTATCATACATTTTCGCGTCCGTTAGTCCGTGTAGACAAGAGCGAGTTGTGTATGCAGAGAATAGAACAAAAGAGACGAGGCTATCATTTATCTTGGCTCGTGCATGAAATTAAGCCCTTCAAATATCTTAGCGTGCGATAATAATAACAGAAGGCTTTTTATTTTTAAAATTATTAAACATGAAATCTATTGCCAAACTCACATCATCATTATCACGCTAAACAAAGTTTGCGTGGAATTAAAGTTTTTCGCGAAACGGGATGCGCATTTTCGCTGGCTACTGACTGAACAAGATAGACTTAAATACTGAGGAAATATTCAAATATCATCGTCCGTTTAATTTCTACGATGAAGTTAAACGGACTGTAATTTCATAATTATTTCACGAATTAACAACAAAAAAACATTATTATAAAAATTTTATTCTATATATCTCACACATTTTTCTGTTTTAAAATACGCGACGCGATGTTTAATCTTTTATCGAATTTTAAAATAGCTTCTTAATAAGCTATTTTATCGTAAGGAAAAAATATATGTGATATTAGAAGTTGTTTTAGCTACTCTGGCTATTAGTCAGAAATTATTAATCTGAGATAATTAAGATAATCAAACTAGCATTGCAAATCTGGAAATATCAGATAAATGCAGATGGCTGCGTATTGTAAATGAGGAAAAAATACATGTGTCCATGACTTGATGTAGTCGGAACAACTTAAGCGTTTGTGCTGTATGTCATTCGCGTGTATCGTAATGTAACTTTAATCGTTGACCCTGTAACGTCATGAAGAGACGCGGTTGGCCTATATTTTTCGCAACGTAAACTTCCTCATTGTCGACATTATCATCCTCGTTCTTTTCGCTCATATAAGCTTTGTTAGACCAGTGGTCGCCTAAGCGCCGCGTATACACACAAACACACACACATACACACACACACACACAATATGACCTGTATCATTTATTTGCGGACCATTTTCTTCGACATAAAAGAGCAGAATCTCGAGGTCGGTTCTGGGCGGGTGATCAAGAGCTGGGGATCCAGGGAACGGGGGAGGAGAACTGATGGCACCGGGATGCCCCCATCACGGACGCAAACACTTGCCCTGTCGTGATTGCGCGGCCGCGTCTCATTTATTATTCACCTGGCTTCCAACGTCGCATACGCGACCACCTACCATCTGGTTCCAACCTAATGCGCTGGAGGCTACCTGCCTCTTTCTCACTCGGCGGTCTAGGAACATTTTTACATCGACGGATATTTTTGACTAACAGTTATTATTTTCTCCTTTTGATATTAAAAAGATTATAATGATTATTAATACTGAACAATTATTTAATTTAATAATGTTAAATAAATTAAACAAATAATTATTATTTATAATCAATTAATAAAAAAATTAATATTAATAACGAAAGATAAAATGAAATATATACGAAATGTTGATAAAAATTGTCGCTAATGATTGATGATTTATCATTGATGATTGACATAGAGAACAAAATCCGTATTTATTTCTTATTGTATGAAAAGAATTATTTCAGTTTCCATCTATTATCAATAGTTTTAAGTATAATTTCTTTCTCGATGATAATTATTAATTGCTTAATTAATGAATATAAAAATATACATATTAAATAGAAGATTTATTTATTTTGAAATTTGTATATATTTTCTTAAGTATTTGTCGTACTTTTGTTTTTCATTTGTACTTTTCAAGTTAAAGCAATTCAACAAATATTTAATGAATATTTTCTATCTCTCCCATCCATTTCACTCTCTTTATTTGATTAAACGAAACTGACTTGGGTTTGTATATGTTGGGTTTGTATCGTATATGTTGTAGTTGCAGTGGAAGCACGACTACCACCGTGGCAAATAACGTGGCACTCTCACCTCCGGATTCTGGAAGGATATCAAACACGGAGGCGCAAGTAGATCAGGACGGCGTGGCGGCCCTTCACAGGATCCTTTGCGCTGAGAGCTTCGCCGAAAAGGAGCGCCGACTATCGGAGATGATCCTGCAGCTGCAGTTGCTTAGGGAACGTCTTGTACAACAGCAGGATCAATCGAAGGTAGGCAATTTTTTTAATGCATGCCTGAGCAAGACAGCTGAATTATATTTGTAAATATTGAATTATTATTATAATAATACTAGATGTGCGCTAAATATTTTGAATACAAATGTTGTAACATATTAAATTATAAATTTAATTGAATATTTGCTAATTAATCTGCATGAATTAAGGTGTAGAAGAATGTAAATAAACAATAGAATATTATAGAAAAATTCTAATTTCAAAGCTTGAGGCAACAGATATGGACGAAAAGAATAATTTTGCTGAAACTGAACTCTAAAAATTTAGTTAGATATAGATCTGAAAATAATTTTGTTGGACTATCAAAATAATTATATAGGACGCTCAAACTGATTAATTAGAATTGTCTAAACTTTTTATAGCATTATTTTTCATTCCTATTTTGATAGTTCACTTAAATTATTTTTAGATCTATATTTAATAAATTTAAATTTTTGGATACTTCAGCAAAATCATTTTTTCCGTGTAATATTTCTGAATAATTTTCCGTGTAATATTACTGTGGAATGCGTATAAGGTAGGAAATAGAAGATTCGAATAATTGAATTTGTTGATACATTAGGTCTATTTTTTATTGCTGCACTGAATCGATGCAATAAGTTAAAGTGAAACAAATGTATATTTGCACTGTACTAGAAAGTGCAACAATAAAAAACAAACCTATTATGGTGAATAATTATACTATTTTAGGTTTAATGCAAGAACTAGAAAAATATAAACACTTTCTAACCTCCAAAAAAATATTCTGCCATTTAGCAGTGTTAATATCAGATGATTTTCCATTTATATACTCGAGAAGATAGATACTCTATAAAGTAAAGGAATTTCGTATAATCATAAAATGCTGGATTTAGGTTGCGATTCTCTCAATGCTAGAAGAATGTTTTGCATTACTGACATGTACTACGTAAATAACAAACTTTTTCTAACAAATAAGCGTGCTGCTAGTATCTTGTATATCCTCTTATTTCAAAAGTTTATATGAGTTATTACAATAAAATTTTTTTATTGGTTTTGTATTTTGATCATAACTCATGTTTCCTCATTTTTATAAATGAATATGTGTTATAAATATATGCGCCTGATTCATGCAAGATTTTTTACTTAGAGGAAATGTTAAGAGGAATTCCCCGCTTATCGGCAGAATATTTTTTTTAGGTGAGATAATTTTCAATGCTGAACCCAAATTTGCTATCGAAATATTTCCATTAGGTCCGGTTTTTAAAATAAAAGAAAAGATATTTTTACAACATATAATGAAATCTTATTTGAAATATTAAATGTTTAATTTTTGTTTTTTTATATGACTTTGGATCGGTTTTACGTATCAGAATCCAGTAATAATTATCTAGAATATTTCCGTTTTAATATCCTAAATGATTTCTTAATTATCCATCATCTGATGGAAATGTTTGCCTTTCTCAATATTTGTTGCACTCAAATTATTTATAAAGAAATGCTATATCATAAAAATTGACATATTATATAGATATGTTAAAATAATATATTATATCTTAAAAATTCAATGTAATGGAAATTTTAGCGCCAGATTTGAACTTGTCGCATTAAAGCACATTGCAAAAGTTTTTTTTCTTACGCTAAAAGTTATTCAAAATTTGTGAACTAATGTAATGAAAGCACAGTGTAACAGTTACATAATTTGAGTGATTTGTCCAATTACGTCACATCATGCGGAATATCGTTTACAATTAATAGAAGAAAAAAATAGAATGCGTGCCGCATGGCTGTGACGAAATAGAGAATGACGGATCAAGCTGTGTCTCAATATAAATCCAGCCAGTGCATGTTGATTGACGAGGGAAAGTGCATCGATTACCGCGGAATCATAATTACGCGGTTGAATCGCGGTCGTGCTGGTATATCGCAGGCGATAGAAAAATGAGAAATCCAAGTTTCCACGACGCGTTGACCGGTATGCCGTTACGACCAGCTTAGTATGTTTTCGTTTTAAAAAGACACTATGCGATAAAGCGAAACATTCTCGCGACTCCGGCGACTCGTCGGGCGAGGATTGTAAGAATAATTCATAATGTTCGCGCGCGCGCGCGCGCGCGCGCAGTTATGCCTCTCTGCAAACAACATAAAAATTCTACGCGCGTTCCTTCCCGCGCCATCGGAATGTTAAGCCGTATTCTTCTGCTTAAAAGCATCTCCGCGATGTTCTTGACAATAACGTCAAGACCTCTCTCTGTGATATTACCGTACTAATAGCGGCGAGTCCGTTGCACCTCCGCGAATAACAGTATACCTTTGATGCGCCTGCATCACGCCAGACTGCAATCCGCGAGCGCACCGCAACGGGCGCGAACGTTCGGGGCACAATGAGATCTCATTGAAATCGCTCTGGCCTGTGTATCGGATTCGATAATCGCATCGAGATTAGTATCACCTTCCGTCTCACGACGATGACTCGATGCTTCGCGCGGCCTCAAAAAGCGCGGGTCATCGCGTAGCTGCGGCGAAACGCAACCACGCTGCTCCGCCGCCGCCGCCGCTGCCGTCGCTCGCGCTCGAAGGAATCGCGGGAGACCGGAGGAACCTGTCTGCCCGCAAAAATGCGAACGCGTGCAGATAATGCCCGACGTGTATTACCGTTATTATGCCAGTCATTTACGTGCAGTGGAAACGATGTTTCTTCCCCGATGTCCCGCTAAATTCGCCCGCCGGCGAAATTCTATACGAATGCATTCGCGTAAATGTCCGTCATGTGCGCGCGGCAGGTAGAGGCCGATGTGCCTGTGAACAGTTAATATTCTGAATTCGGGAGAGTGGTAACAATGTCCGTTGTGCCGTAAACAACATCTTGAGATATCCCAGAGATCTTGCGAACGGTCGATTATGATCCGTAAGGTGGAACGTGACAGACAAGTCGCTGACACATTTCCAATTATATCGATTTATATTTAATTATATATATATATCTGTAAGAAGAGAGAAACGCACGCAAAAAAAAAATGTCTCACAGGAATGTTTGATTTTTTAAAGGGCCTGTATTTTCAGATTTGCAGTCGCATATATACAAATATCAACAATTCTTTTAATGATGAATTTATTCAAAATTCAAAAATTAATAATGCATATAAGCGGAAATTTTACTTTTTATGTTAACAAATTACTCTGTAAATGAACGAAACAAGTAAATTTTTAATTATAATTTAGCTCTCCGTATTTACAAAAAATAGTGAAATGGTATACGTTCATTAATATACTTCATTTATTTAAAAGAGAAATTATTTTTTACGAAAGTCTGAAATCTGTCGACATCTCGCTTTTGCATTTGAGAAATCTATAACCAATAACGCGAAATTATTTCTATAACATTTGCGAACTGCTCACGTGCAAGAACACCGGCTAATGTCATTAGATAATTAAACCTGAGAGAAAGGGAGAGAGAGGCAAGAATCGGGAGTTGTTACGATCGTCTGCAATTGCACTAATAATTGAAATCCGCAGTCGGAGAGACACGTAACTACTGGCAATAACGTTTTAACGATTCGAAAGAAGAAAGATAAGGAAAGTGCCAATCTTCGCTGTGCGACAAAAATGAGTTTTCCATATCTCGGCGTTTCCTGTTAGAGTTGTATTTTAATTATAATCGCGTGACGAGTTGTCCCAGCCTGATAGGTTCGACTTAAGAACATCTTAAGAAATTGTTCGAATCGACCTACAAGTTTTCTCATTCAATGATTAATTGGCATGTCCGACAAACCGGTCGTACAGTAACTGAAATGTCAGTTACGCTGAGTAAAAGCTATCTGATTCGCTGGAAAATCTCCAACGGGCGAGAGATCGATGTGACTTCGCGTGGAACTTCTTCGGATGAGATCCTCCAGAATAGAGAATGTTTTGTCGTCCGCCATTTCATCGGCGCGGAGAGAAAACGCGTTTGTCGGCGGCGTTTGCGCGCCGGGCGCACCTCGAGTTTAGCCGACATTAAAGCGGAAATGCAACGACGGCATCGTCGTCGAAAGGGAGGGAGTTGGGGGTGATAGGGGAAGAAGAGAAGCACAGAGAAAGCTGGGCGGCGGAGGGAGAGGCAGGAGAGATTAGAAGCAGGCGTACGAGTTACGAGGTAGATAGAAGTGCGCGAGAAAGAGGTAGGTGGAGTAAAAAGGCGACGACAGAGATAGAGCGAGAGACGAGAAAACGTAGGAGGAAGGCGGTAGTCTCGATGTTCTCCTCCTCTTGGATCGTGGAGGGCGTATAGTAATGTTCGAGTTGGCAGACTCGGGGTCGAGTGGGGGTCTCTCCCTCCGTCTGTCTCTCTCTCTCTCTTTCTCCTTCGTTCTCTTCTCGTCCTCTCCTCCCGGAGTCTCTCTCTCTCTCTCTCTCTCTCTCTCTCTCTCTCTCTCTCTCTCTCCTCCGTTATACCTTTCCACCTGTTATGCGTCGCCGTGCCATGCTGCGTTGGCACAGGTGTGCGCGATCGCGTAGCCAGCGACAAGGCCCGCACGCTCTCCTCGATCTCCTCGGTCTCTAGTCTCCCACCTCTCCAACCTTTCTCTTCCACCTTTCTGTATCTCGTGTCTGTTTTGCTCCTTCTCTCTTTCTCTCTTTCTTTCTCTTTATCCCATGCACTACCGGCTCGATTCCTGTCTTTCCCGGCGAACGAGCAGACCGATCGCGCGTGGGCGGCGAGGATCGCGTTCCCCTCTACCCCAAGGCGCTTTCATGATCCTACCTTTACGTTCGGCTGCACCTGCAGAACTGTCACGCCCAGTAGCTCGATCACAGCCGACCTGCTGCACCGACCTGCTACTAGACTTTCTCCTCAAGTCATATTCTTCTACACCAAAAGCGTCGCATCGTTTCAACGACGAAAAATCATACTTTCATACATATCACGCATACATATATGAACGCATTGCTCACCATCAGGCATGGGAGATTTTTATGCAGTAAGAATGACAATATGAAACATATTGTTTGAGGGAAAATCCAGTCGTAAACAAACACTCAGTAGTTCAAAAGGTTTTCATTTCGTCTGGTCAAAGATGTTAGAGTACACTCAGGCAGTACAGTCTCTTTGCGAACGAAATTTAACCCCTCCCTCCCCCCTCCTCCTCTCGTCTTTCCCCGCGGGCGCACGTAAAAAGCAAATTATCTCCTGTGTGTGTATATGGCGGGACGTGTATATTTCTCTGAAATAAATTTTCGTTCCTCATAAATTACCAACTTGTCAAACACGCGACGCAGCTGCGCGTGAAATTAGTACATTAACACGTTTCGCTGTACTACTTTTACATATTTTAATAAGAATTATGGTTAGCGCGTATTACCAATGAAATACATGCATTAACCGCGTGCGAAAATCTTCATCATATGCGATTCCGGGAAAAAATCCGCGGTTGGAAATTTCAATTTTTGAAATCTAAACAACCCTTGCTCATCTAAACAGACTTGCAACACTCGATAACGCGTTTTACGGAATTTTATTTGATTACTCTTTAATTTTATATCTTCTCTGCCAGTTTGAATATTATTATAACGCTGGTAAAAACGTATATACATGTAACGAGTTAGCTATGCCACGTGCGTACTTCATAACAAAATATTCTTTAAAAGAAATCTAAGGAGAGATTGAAATGACGGTGACATATAATAAGTGTCCCTACAAAAACGAAAATGCGATCAAAATTTGCATGCCGTGAAATAATTAACGATATAATCATATTCAGGACGATCATTAGATTTCTCATTAGTCATTAGGATATATAGGCGAATATATAATTATGTAAATAACTTTTAATTATACTTTGCCAATGACTTTTGAGCCGCAATATTAAGCAACTTGTTTATTAAATTCTTTCATCAAGACCATCGATTAATCTATTATAATTTATGAGGGTACGATAAAAATATTATAATATTAAAAATATTATATTATATAAATACAATAGTAGTACGCAAATATCGTGTGTAAACTATAATCGTCAGTAAACTATAATAATTCATGTATGTAACAACAAATAGTTTGAGGAGTACATTAATATATCATATGTACATACACTGTAAAATCATTTATATATTTGTATGCTCCCACGTTATTATTATTTCATATATATTTATCTATCAGAGATGTATAATCTATCGTACGACAATATCGTTATTACGTGCGACAACATGGTCCACAAAGGCGGGGCAAAACTGGACGAGGGCATCGCGTTTCGCGCATCAGGGGCGACAGAGGGGCGTGTGGTGCGGCGGTTCGGTACGGGGCGGACGCGCGCTGCCTATATTCCATGCTTGCGTGTGTACGTCCATATCCATTTGTCCATTTGCGTATCGGCCGGCGCTTTATGGGAATTAGCAGTGCATTGTGGACCACCGGTGGGCGGGCTGTGTGTGCACCGGTGCACGAGACACGACCGCAGGCCCGGCCACCCCCGCGATCCGATGGCGGCAGGGATTGCGGCGGAATATAGCCGAAAGGGATGACGGGATAAAGAGAGGAGAGAAAGAGAGAGAGAGAGAGAG
>NW_017259267.1:834054-846072 GCF_001594045.1 Atta colombica | reverse complement strand
CTCTCTCTCTCTCTCTCTCTCTCTCTCTCTCTCTCTCTCTCTCTCTCTCTCTCTCTCTCGCTGTATGTACCACTGTTTGTCAATACGCGAGCGATATGATCACCAAGTATAATCACCGGCGGACCCGAGAGAGCGCCGGGCTTTCTGTCAATAGAATGCTACTTTGTGACCTCCCGCGCACCCATCGACCCCCTCACGCTTCCGCTCTTCTCCCTTTTCTACCCCCGTCAACTCTGCATCACGCCGCTTATATATTGTATCAAACGCATCCGAGCGTCCGCCCTCTGAAGCACATCGCCGCTCGTAAAATCCGTATCGACCACGAAACCAGTAATGTGTACACGCATTCAACACGCGTACACGGTGAGGGAGAGGGAGGAGAGGGATTCATAGAAACATGCACGAAAGCTGGAATCGACGTGGACTGTACCGGGCGTTCCGTACCGTCGAACAAAAGTGTGCCCTCCGTTCTGCATATTTACGTAACGTGTATTCCTGTTGCTGCGTTACATGTATACAACCCCCCGACTACGTCTGTTTTTTTGCGCGCGAGTTTTTTTTGCTCACCTCGCGCGTGAGCGGCTACAAAGGGAATCGCACGGTATCGCGGCCATTGCGATCGGGAATTGCATGTATGCGCGTTGTAAAAACAAGAAACTTAACGACAAAACTATTACTTATGTTTATATGGTAATTACGGTGCGAAAGTCACCTCGCAATTCATAATTAGCAGTTGTTGTCGACAACGGGGTATTTAATAAACTGATTAGCTCGTTTTTTATTAAATACCTTTTTCATACATATGATAAGTAAAGTGAAGTAAGATTTATTCGAACCATGCGTTTGACATCGCGCTACTTTGTATTTAGAAGCAATTATACAGATTATAAAAACTAATTATCACGTTGAAAATGTCACAGACTGATAAAATTAATGAAAATAGATTGATTCGACTTGTATCGCGACATGAGACATTAGTATGTCACATAAAAAAAAGTAGTAGCACACTTAGAATATTATAACATAATTATTGCCCAACAAAAAATTCGCAGAAAAGAAGTTTATTTTTCAGAAGTTTATTTTACTAATTGTCTTATTACATCTCTTCATGTGTATTTCTCTCTAATTTCATTTATTAAAGAATTTAATAAATAACTATAAATTAACATTTTCGTATAATAAGGTTTATGATCTTTGTCTTTCGCCATTCCTTTATTCGCTTTTCATGTTCAGCCGTCCATCGTCATCCTCATTGCGATGCTTACACCTCGCTATATCTCCCTCTACAGTTTGCATCCTTGCCTTCGCTAACGAAGCTTCCGCAAAGTGCACATTATCACCGCGTCGTGTCGTCGCAGTGATTTTTGCAGAGCGCGACTCGGTCTGCCGTTAAACAGGCTAAACGAGCGTGGTCGCGCTCTTTTGCTCTCGCCTCTCCATCCGCTTTCCGAGAGACGTCGACTTACACGCGCATTCGCATGCGAATGTCTGTCCTCCTTTCGTTCAGTTCATCCCCCGAACTTGTCGGGCGAGCAACCAGGCAAGAGATCGTGCTACCGCAGAGACTATCTTTTCGACGCATCTTTTCGAACGATCAAAGAATTATCGTATTCGAGTGGTAGGCCGACAATGTTTGCTGTTTGATCATAGAGCAACGATGCGTGATACTTTGGGTGTCCGCGTTACTTGACGCTGTACCACGCCTCTTTCCGAAGTTTTGGACACATTTCCGACATTTGTGCTTATTTACGCAATTTGCGTTACAACAAAAATGGCTTTTTGCCCGCTTTTGTTAAAATGATGCAATGAAAAATAAATTAAATTACAATTTAATATCTATTAGAGTTAATTAATTAAAATTATAATGTACGTCAAAATTCTCTGTATAGAAAGCGTATTTATATTATTTTAACAAAATATTAATCTAATAATAGTGTATGTATTAACATTTATTAGCATTTATTAATTTTAAATATTTTTAATCTCATTCTTTAATATACTTAGTTATGTATCAAAGTTATAGCTTGTAAATTTGTTTCTTATTTAGTTAGATAAGAATTTTAAAATTCAAAACACTCAAATGACTTGCTGTATCTCAATAATCTTTTTTAAAACCAACCTTGCTCGCATAAAGCTATACATATCGTTGTTAGATATTTTATAACATAATATATATAACTATGAATACATTATTAATTCTCTTTTATTCGCTCTTTTTTTCTTTCTTTTTTTCTGCTTCTCGTTTTTTTTGTGCCATTACAACTATCTTACTGACTCTTTTCGTTTTTCTTACTTCTTTTCTTTTTTTTTCTTGCTTTCCACATTTTGCTGGTTTTTCTTCGCTTAATTTTATCCGTTCTCGCCTTTGCGGATTTGTACATTCAATACCTCTTTCGAAGATCGTCTCGTCTCATCATGTTGTACTAATGCAAGTAATTGCGACTGATCCCATTAAATTTACCGATTGATGCTACTCACTCAAATCGTATCTCTCCCTTTCAATTAGGTCTATTTTATTTGATTTTTTTATACTCGTAACAATTTGCTTTTATCCTTTCTTTATTCCTAGTGCCTCGGTGATATGGACATATGACTGTTACTGCTTTTAAATTATTTTAATGATAGAGTATATAAAAGAAGATAGTGACGATATTCCACCTAAGAGTATTATATTAAAAATAAAGATGTGAAAATATACTCATATTCTATCGACAGCGTATACCTCAATCTCGAAAAAAAAAAAATACTCTGTTAAAGGATTTACGTGTAACCAGAAGGATGCGCGTAGTAAATGACACGATGTTCATATTGAATCCAGAAATACGTAGCCGGCGCAAAAATTGAAAATGCCTGTGCTGCAATAATTGAAGGTTTGAATCGAGTTTATTGGCGCCAAAAGCGTTCGCGTTCGGTGAAATTGAATTACAGCTTGAAAAAAAAAAAAGAACGATACTTGTAACCCGGTCGCTGCTGCGTTCTAGGTATCGAAAGCTGATCGGGGATCATCGGTGTAAAACGCGTTCAATCAGCTTCGTATACGTGCATACGAACGCCCAGCATATCGGAAGTAATACTGCACTCCAAAAATCGACGATACGATTACGCGCGTACCTGTTTTCGTATTTTTTAACTGTAACTGCAACGAGACCCAATCTGTTATTCAACGTCCGATTGAATGACTGTGACAAGGCATAATTCGTTTTATTTTCCAATACATTGCTGCATATAGTTTCTCTCTCATTCCTTTTCGTTTCCTTTTCTCCCGCCACCTGCTCTCTCTATCTCGCATATAATATAATATATAGTTTGCATGTGATCAATATTATTATCAATATAAATGTCAAGTGTGTCAGTATCTTATTAATATAAATATATTACATCGGGTGGCTTTTTTTAAACATCTATCGTCGTCATGGTCGATAGTCATGTCTTGCAACTTTATATTTACATTAACGCAACAATGATTATAGTCGCTCATTAAATAAGCTTCTTCTAAGCTGTTGAATATAAATATGCAGATAATTATTCCAAGTCGAAGAAAATCAGAAGGAAAAACAAAAGGTGCTATCTTGAACTAAATATCTATTATTCTTCACTTTATTTGATATTGTCACATTCGTATCATATTATAATATAATTATAATTTTATGTGTAAGAAATAAGATTTGTTTCTCAAAATTTTTCTCAATGAAATTATACTCGATGACAAGAACCTCATTCATACATCTATTTTATCCAATGTAGATCAATTTAATCTTGGTTTAATTTAATGTTTATCTTTTTCTAGTTCTTACGAATTAAAAAGAAAGATGAAAAATTAAATTAAAGTAAATTGAACCGAGATTAAAGTTAATCTATATTTGGATATTAGCGCTTGTTTTCTAGCATTAAAAAGCATTGATATTTCAAACACGCGATGCTAAACATATATCTAATGACATTAAGAGACACACAGAAAACTTGAGCACACTAAAAAAAATTCTAAATTTTAATAAATATTTGTTTAACTAATTCTGAGTAAATATCTATAAATGGATGTTTATAAATATATTTATTTGTTACATAAGCCATTAATTTGTGTTTAACTATCATTTTTTATTCAGTAAACATTTATTTACTGTAAATAAATGTTTAGTATTATTTTTTAGTATAATATTATTCAAAGAAATATGTATTAAGATTTAAGATTTGGATAAGATAAAATTAAAATTTAGTAAATTATTTTATTGCATTTATAAGTAAATCAACATGTTGGATTTGTTGCTGCTTAAGTTTTACTGTTTGAGTTTTTTTTGTGTGCCTAATTCTGACAGATCTATTTTTTTTATTTCTTGTTCGTAAAATAAATGAAATTCAAGGCAATTGATTAAATAATTCTTAAAGGATGATGTATTATAATTGTTGTATACAATTTTTTATCAGTTCTAATATATTGCATTCTTTATTCTTTATTCTTCTTTTGTTAAAGTGTCCATGGAGATTCAATCAAACGTAGCAGAAGCAACCACTTAAAAATTATGAGTTTATTAAATATATTAAAAGCCATTTCCTTTTACATATTATATGTTTCTATAGGAATTGTTTATATCCTTTTAATATTTGAGTACTTCTGACTTTGAGACTACTAACGGCTATTATATTAATTACAAAATAATTATGTCGTCGGATAGATGCTTTAAAATCACGTCTTATGTGGAGGGTACGAGAAACAGCGAGCGTGTTTAATGCATCCAGAACATTGTCTGGACCACTCGACTATGACATTATACGAACCCTCTTACGCTTGTCTCCTTGGCCGCTGTTGCGCCGACACCTCAATCTTTGATTTTCCACATTGAAAGAAAGACCTCTTGTAATTATTTTTCTCATTAATGCGCCCCATTGTCCGTACGCGTGACAGCGGTATCAGTAACCACCCCACCGCGTCTTCATTAAATTCATGCGTGAAACGAAGCGTTAATCCAAAGGCGAGATTTCGCGGACGCTTCGTGGTTAATGAGATCAGCGCGCTATGAGATCAACTTAATCATTGCGTAATAATATCCACCACCATCCATTTGAGGGGAATTGTATAATGCATCATTAAGGATTCTGAACGCAAAATAAGAAAATTATCTAAGGTTCTAGAGTAATAATTTTATTTTATTCTTGCATCATATAATTTTATAACAAGAAATTTTTAACACAAAAATCTTTCTTGACAATATATATTATTATTAAAAGAGTACAGGTCGAGTAATATGAGATAATTATCTTCGCTGATTCCCTTCAGAGAGAAATCTTTGCCCTCAAAAAACGACTCACCGTGAATATTCACGGATGTCGAGTAAATCGTCGCGCCTCTGCAGTCTCCGTCATTCTTATCTAACAACAGCCCCCACCTTAGATACGGATTGTTAACTGAATCCGGGAGCCGGCATTGTTCGAGGGTACCGAGCGCGCAACAGTGGCCCATTGTATTCTCTCGGACACGTCCGTCGGCTCTTCTTCTGTCTCCGATAGCTTTTTCTCTCGTTTCGCGATCCGTCACCGTCGCGACTGATTGTCTTACGACTCTTCATTGTAACTTCATAACTCACGCGTATTGTTCTCGTCTGATTGTCGAGCAACGTGAATTCTTTCGCGAGTCTCAGCGTCTTCTCGTCTTTCGATTCGTTTGTTTTTGACAGTATCAGCATGTGGCCGCTTATCGGGGATATCGGTTCCCTTCGAAGAGAGCAGACGCGTCTTTAAGGTCCAAGCTCTCGCGAGGCCGCGGCCGCAGCGGCGGCGGCGGCGGCGGCGGATATACCTAATGCGCGTTTCGACCGCGGAGCCGAGAATAGTTCAAAGTAAATACCGTGCTGCGAGTGGTGCCTTCTAATCTTCTTCTCCTTCTTCCACGGGCGATATTCTGATTGCATTATGACCCGGCCTCGAACAGACGCGGCTCCTTGAGATGGTTATTCCACTGACGATGCTGATGTAACGCGCGGGAATTGTCGCCGGTGGTAAGTGGCAATGTCTGGTTAACCAACTTGACTCGTGAACGATCGCACCGCGAGCGATCACATCGTTGATCGTGTCATTGGAGTGGATACTCCGGAATGGCAATGCGGCGTCGCGAAGCTCCATAATGAACGGAAGAAAGAATTTTTTTAATATATATTACTCGAATTTATTAAATCAGAGAATACACGAAAAGAATGATTTTGCTGAAATATCTAAAAATTTAGATAATTATAATCTGAAAATTTAGATGGTTACAATCAGAAAATAATTCTGTTGGACAATAAAAATAATAATAATTATATAAGAAGCTCAAGCATAATGAACAAAGCTGCAAAAAGTTTTATTATTCTAGCAATCAGCGTTCTATAATGAGCGTTGTATAATTATTTTTTTTTATGATCCAACAAAATTATTTTTAAATTTGTATCTACCTAAAATTTCAAAAATTCGTTTTTTAGGCCGATATTCATAATCAATTTTTATTTTAAGACCGTTAAGACCGACCTTAAGTAATGTCTTAAGCTAATACGGCACATCTTAAAACATTACTTAAGACAGTCTTAAGAGGACAAGATGTCATAAACTTTTGATTGGCTTATGACATCTTAAGACTGTACTTAAGGCAACTTCAAATATAAAAATCGACTGTGAATTCCTTAGTGTATAGTTAGGAAAAAATTGATACATTTATAATATATTATCTTTTTTCTAAAAAAAATATAACAAAAATATACCTTTTAATTTTTATTGCTTTGTAATTTGTTTCTGTTTAAAATTTAAATTGAAAAGTTCTTTAAATTAAGCTAATTTAAATTAAGTGATTTAAATTAAATTAATTTTTTAAATTAAACTGGAGTCAATCTTTTACGAAACAAAATTTAACATAAAGCAAATAAATCAAAGCAAATAAATTTATTTTCTTTAACACTATGAATCATCAATGATATCTTCTAGAACTATCGAAGATATCAATTTGATAATTTCCTATTTTTATTACTGAAAAATAATTTGGTATTATTTATATCGTTAAAATTATTTGTATTATATTCACATTTTTAGTATTCTTTACTATATATCTAATATAAAAATTAAGAAAATTAAAATGATTAGCGGAGTCAAAATGGTATTATTGATGATTCCATAAATTAAGAAATATACAAATAATATAAAAAGGAGATTACTTGATTATCTGTTATTGCGCATATTAATAGCTTGAATATATACTTAGAATTTATACTTGCAAGTAATAACCACAAATTGAATATACAAGCGCTTCTGCGAATTTGCTGAGATACCTACTTCGGAAACAGAATAATTGAGCACGACAATAGGTAGACATTTTAACCACGATATTTAAATCTAGATATATCTTGCAGCGATCGTGAGGACTACAGAATGAAGTGGAAGTAGGTACCCGGCGGGCATTGAGTGCAGTTATACTTGTAACTTGGACGGCGACCCCATGAGAGAGAGAGGAAAAAAGAGAAAGAGAGAAGAGAGCAGCCCGTGAGCGCTGCAGTAGTAAGAACTCTGCCGCGCGCGCGGATGTGAATGAGCTCCGCAGCTGCTACATTCCTGTGTGCCATCACCGCGATTTCCTTCCATTTTCTTTACCCTCTTCCCCGAATATTCTGGTTAGGTCGCGCGAGAGAGAGATCCACGTTGAATTGCGCTCGAGTCGGTGCGCAAATTTACTGGAATCGTACTCCGCCGTACGGCACAATTTCATTGTGTCGACGCGATCTTGAATAAAGTGTATCTCAGGCAGCCGAGATTGCGTAAGTATGCAACGTAACCGCGGTAAGAGCAAATTCTGGAACATGAGATGCTCCAGATGATGACGCTAATGATGCTGTCATTTTCTTGTTGAAATTAATGCACGATAATTAAATATGTGAAGTATTAAATTGATAAACGATATTTCAAAAATTAATTCATTGCTTGTAGTTTTAATAAATTATAGAACCTTTTAATTAATTATTTTCTAAAAGCTTAAGTAAATAAAATGTATAGGTAAGTGTATAGGTTGTGAGAAAATCATTAACTATATCATTGACATATGAATTAAATGCTTATATACAGGGTATTTTGAAAATCGTGATATAATCGAGAAACAGGTGATTCCTTATATTAAAATAAGTTGAAAATATAAAATAAATTTTTTTCGACATTTTCAATCATTTTTTAATTAATAAAATTAATACATTATTGAAACTTATTGCATTATTTTAACTATAATTGAGGGGATGAGCGGAATAAAAGCCTAATTAAAATTTTGATATTAATAAAAATTAAAATAATTTGTTACTTTTTTTATTATATATAAATGGATACAATATTAAATGAATTTATGTAATGTCTTTAAGAAATTACATGTTATAAATCTTTTCTATTACGATCAATATTACATGAAAAAGCTAATTGCTGGAAAAAGGGCCTAAGTAGAATTGTGCCTTTATCTCGTTCATCTCCTCAATTATGAAAAAAATTTGATTGAAAATGGACAAACAAGAAAATTCTGACTCGTCGATTTTCAATCAGAATTCCAATTAATCCAACTATTTTTCTCAGAATATCAAACGCAAATTGACATAGAAATAATAGTAAATAATCAGATTAGGCGAACTAAACAGATTGTGGCTAATTAAGTGCGTATTAATGAATATTTCAATTCCGTTTTTTTAAACAGCGAAAAATTTCCTTTTTTTACCTCCTTATAAAAATCATCGATTGTATCACAATTTCTAAAATATCCTGAACAGATAATATTATGCAGTGCATAAAATAATTATTTTAATTAAAATAATAATCGATTTATATAACACAAGCGTTAGTTAACTGCAGTTAATTTATTTTTTATCTCTTCGATTCTCTAAAAAATAATACGAAATATCAATTAAATTCAAATTAGAGTTAAATAGTGCAAATGAAACGGATTATAACAAAAAAATTGGATACAGATCAATGTACATTTGTGAAATCGATTTTGTACTTTGCAACAATAGCGTTATTACAGCCTATTATTATGGCTCATAAAATTATCAATCTGTGTGAAATAGGGTCGGTGGTAGGATTCACGCGTATTTCTGGTGCGTCGCGCGTGTCGTGCGAATCTTTATTTCGGTTCTCACATTTCGGCGGCGCGTGCACGCACAGGAGATCTGAGCGTCCGTGCCGGGATAAATCGCATACTTCTGTGGAATGTGCGGCGCGAAGATGCCGATATCAGCTTACGGTACATACGGTTACGCAGTGCGTGAACGGGTCTTTTTGGAGCGATCCTTACAAGCCACTTACTCGCTCTGATATAGATTCGGGTTATCTCACATTCCACTTTATTAAGATAATAAACGATTTAAAACATACATTTCGCGTTACATTACGTTGCATTAAAAAATATGTAATTAAAGCGGCCAAAAGTCATTCATAATCATTTAGCTTAATTTAACTTGATCAAACACGTGAAATAATAAACGATGGTTTAATAAATTATTTGTGTGTTACAAATGTATTCGGTAAATATAAATTAATTCCTAAAGACTTCTTAATGATATAAAATGGTTGAATATAACAGAGCAATAGAAATCAAGCACGATAATTCTTGTGCAAACCAATACGGTTAACAAAACAACTTTAATAATAATAAATTCACTTACATGTTTCGGCTCACTTTTGAGCCATCCTCAAAGACAATGTGATATTGTGATTACAAAAAATTTTGTTTACAAACTAATTCATTTCAGTGAGCCACCTCCTCCTATTAACAGAAATTATAATATAAAAACGAACTCTAATAACAATCTAAAATGTATTAAAATTATTGAAAGGTAAATTTGTTGAGGGAGAGGAGGAGTAAAAACGATTTATTGTAAAATAATAAAAGGTAATTTACTAAAACAAAAATTCACCATATCGCAAACACTTAAATTCTATCGATTTAGTAAAAAACCAGTCTTTGATCATTCAGCAAATCACTGTCAATTATGTTGAAATTAATAAATAATCTTTAATACACCTAAATATATGTTAATCGCAAAAAAGAAGAAAAAAAAAGAGAAAAAACTTTGACGTTAGTTATAGTCCATCACGGACATCAAAATCAAAACTGAATTAATATTTAATCTTAATGTAACAAAGAATCAGTACATGTATTCAGATTATCTTATAATAATTAAGTTTATGATATGCAATATGATAATCTGTTTATAATTAAAAGACGCAACTTGCAACTGTAGTTGTATTGTGCCTTGATGCACGCGAGCGCTGCATAAATTTCATTAAAATCAAATTCAAAAATATTTGATAATATGATATATAATTTTTCCTTTGTAAAAAAATTATAAAGAATTCCAGTTAGCTTGGAAGAACCAACCAAAGGATGTCCCATGATTTTTAATGATCGTCATTGAATAGATGACGTTTGTGTGTTTTATAATTTTATGCGCATGTCATCATTTTGTAATCCGAGAATAATTCTCTATCCTTCATTTGCTAATTCTAATATAGTGAATTAACAAATGGTGTACGATATATAAGCAGCAAATTTATATTACCATTTATGTCGCAGCATTTGAAAATTTAATTTGCACGGAAATTTGGATGTATCTGGGATTTTTTCGGGAAGAGTATCAACTTTATTATTACATAAATAGCAATTTTTTTCTTAATAACTTGCTATTTTGAATATTTTATAACTTAGAATGTCTCTTTTTCATTCCTGATTTTGAATAGAAAAAATATTAGATTTTATAAATCATAACTTTTATTTTTTCTTGAAAAAAATATTAGTAAGCTAAAATTATAAAAAGAAAATGTATAGTTTTTTAATATTGTTATTTGTATTATTATTATACATACAATATTTATGATTATTTTTCCTAGAAAAGAAATTTTTAAGAAATTTAGAAAAGACTGTAGAAAGACACACCTCGTGTTTGAAAAACAAATATTATTAAAAATGTGATATTAATTTAAAGTAAAGTAAAAAAATAAAAAATGAATTAAAAATTTCGAGAAAGGGATTCAAATGCTCTTCGAAATTTTATTTTTTTATTTTTTTACTTTAGTTTAATATCATATTTTTTACTTTATTTTTTACTTTTGTAATATACACAAGATCTATTCCCAGATAAAAATCTTGAACTTTCTGGAATTTGCACTTTTGAATACTTAATATTTTGAACATAATTTGTATAAATATCACATTTATTTATATTTTTTATAAAACTTAAAATTACGAATTATTGATCAACAATTACGAATAATCTTCTTTTTTCTTTCTTTGAGCGATTCGAAACGTCTCCTCTTTGACAACGAAATTCTTGCACAATCCACTTACAATCGTACAATACGCGTCGGCCATACGATGAATTAGAATCGCGGTTGCGCCGTTCAGTCAGGAGAAGAGCAACGACAGAGTGCACCGTGGTACGTACATCGTACATTATTCTCGTTTCTCGAGTGGTCGGATTTCGGATCTCCTTGCAAAGAGAGTGTGCAGCATGAAAAAAGAAAGCGAATCGAAGCGAGAGAAAAGATGCACGACAAATATGTGTAAGAACGAAAGAAAGAAGCAAGATCTTGTCATGCGCGCACCACACAACGTATAAAATTAATTAAAGTCGACGAATACGAAGGGAGCGTATTGTATTTATCCCAACGAAGAGCACAACCAGACTGTAGGGTAAGGTGTATAGAGGTGTATAAAGGAGATACATTCGCGTATTGTTGTAGTCATCGATCTTCTTCCATCATGTGTTTTTTGTCTCTTTTCTCTTTATCGTACGTGCTCCACTTTATCTTATTCCAATATCTCTCACCGGGATCATCAAGCGGAAGTGTTGGATCGTGATCGTGTGGACGTAAAATTTATCTTGTTAGGAATTAATAACATTTCGATTGATGTATAGAAGAACAGTACTCAATAGTATCCCTGGTGATCTAATTTTCCACGTGTCGGCTAAAATTGACAAAAATAAAAAATATTTTTTAAACTTATTTTCTTATTTATTATAAATGTATATCCTA
>NW_017259267.1:801980-833954 GCF_001594045.1 Atta colombica | reverse complement strand
TACCTATAACATTACATTTTAGTAATAATTCTTTAGGTTTTATTTGGATCTATTATTGGAATTCTATCTGAAAGTTACTTCAAATAAAAAGCTTATTATTATAGATTTAAGTGAATAATAATCCGAAAAATATCACTTGTTAAAAAATGTTTTCAAACTTTTGACCTGGAATGTATATTGTATATACATATATTAAAAATATACTATACATAGATATATTATAGATAATTATATATAATATAATATTAAAAAATATATACGTATATAAACTGATCTTACATAAAGTAAAATTATGTTATTGTCATTAAATTTATGAAAAAACAGCGATGTTATAATGGTAAAACTGTACTAAAACATGCTTCCATTTTTTTTTTCGCGTTACCGCAAGCATGATGGTTTTAGCTACACTGCAACGACCGATTCGCTTGACTGCGCAATATTAAAGACTCATGAGGAAAAAAATAATATGCAGTACTCTCTCTCTCTCTCTCTCTCTCTCTCTCTCTCTCTCTCTCAAGCCGTCAGAAACGATACTACCTCATCTTTAGGAGAAGATGCCGTTCGTTGACACTATACCGTTGCGGTATAAACCGATCGAGGTGTCGAAGTGCTACGGTGACAGTATATCGAGGTTGTCGGCTGCCACATACTACGGAGAGCTAGAGGGGTCGTTGAGGGATCTCCTCTCGAGAGGGGTGACCGTTGATGGGAAAGCCGACGTTAGAGACAAAGAGGAGATCGTCAGACGACAGACAGAATAGTTCCTGTGGAACGAAAGGGGAAGAACATAAGACCGATGTTTGTATTTCTTTCTCTCTTCTTCTTCGAGTTCTTCTGTATTACTAAAAGAGACGAATCGTACGCGATGAAGGAAGCGACGCGAGAAAAGAAGATACGCTGGCAGAGAAGTCAGAAGGAACCGGGGGAGACAGCAACGCGATTGCCCTCTCGCTTGCCTCAAAGTTGATGGGGGTTGCTTTGGACGCGTCTCGACGTTCCCCTGGTCTCCAGGGACAGTCACACACTGTCTTGCCTTACCACATACGATCTTCACGGAAAGAACTCCCCGGCGGGCGTAAGAAGCGAGGACAATAATCCTACTGACAGTCGGCTCATCGTCGCAGCTTATTTCGATCCGCAATAGGCCCTGAGCCGCTAAGAGAAACGTTGTCCGCGCCGCGTTAGTGTCATACACATCAGTAATATCAGGGTTTAATACCGTTAATTCGCGTATCGACGTTATACAAGATGGATTACATTACTCGCAAATGCGCGCGTTAAAACGCTAAAAAGCACACACTGAACCGTCTTAGCCTTTTAAGTACGAAAAGATTATTCGCGTAATGCAAAATAAATTTGCCGTAAAACCTTCTTGATGAAATAGAAGTCCGAGAATATTTCAAAGATGTGATAATTAGTAATAAATTGTAGAAAGATCAAGAAATATTTATCGTTGAATATAAAGATAAAAATATCTCCTTATTTGAAAGAAATAAACGTGTGTAAAAATTAAAAACTAAACTTTACGCTATGAAAATTCTAAGCTTTCGAGTTTTATAAATGCGGCTCAATATTTAATACGCGCTTACGAGTTAGCGAGGATACATCATTTGCACGGTGGGCTGCGAGACTCGCGTGTTTACGTTTAAAAAGCTAACAAAGTTTAATCCTTTTTTCTTGCGGGCCACCCGACATTCCGGTAACGGGATATTCAAATGGCTCCGGGCAGCAAGTGTTAACCGCGAGAAACGCCCCGTATGGCGTTCGCGTGCGAATGAACATTGTGCGTGCAGAATTTTCGACGGTCCGCATGACGGACGACTTCTGGGTTCCTGGGATTGCTGGGTTTAGGGTTGTCAGATTTAATATCAATATTTCTGGGACTTATCTGAGGCGATGATTGAAAAACGGAGTATTATAAACTATTTGAGTTAAATCTTGTATCAGTTAGTACTTCACATAGTATATTGATTTATTTTTTATAATATTTTAAATGAGATAACTTTTTTAAAAGTAGAAGTCAAAAACTAGAATCTATAGTTTTCTTGAAAGTTTTTTTCTGATTATTTAGAAAAAGAACTTTTAAAAGAATTCAATGCAGATCACACAAAGTACAACACTATGGACGCACTCGTGAATTAGTGTAACACAATTTCATACAAATCTTTAATGTAAGTGTTGATAGAGTCGAGAGAAGTTTAAAAGTATGATAAATCCTGGGATTTCATTAAAATTATGCATTTCCAGGACAGAAAACTTTATTTACTGGACACGGGATTAGCCGATGAATTCTGAGATTTTCTCGGAAATTCCGGCCACCTGGCAATTCCAGCTAGGTTGGCGTTTCGATATTCATGTCAGTTGGCGTGGACGTAGAACGAGAATAGATGTAAAACATGATCAGATGCAAATCATGAAAGATGATGAGAATTTGTCGCTGAACACTGAACAGTGCGGTTTACGGCGATGAAACGCGCATGCTTATAAAGTATTTCCGACACCGTTAATGTCTCTCATATCGCGTTCACGCGCTCGTAACGATTTCATTTACTCTGTTCTCGCTCTAAATTTATTTTACAACAAAATAAATTACATATTATACACACTCTAAAAAATATCAGTGTATATTTAATACCCTTGGTATGGATTTAACACATATGCGGTGTCTATTATTTTTTTTATTATTCTCACTACGTTGGTGTTAATATTAACATAGTGTGAATTTCAAACCTCTGGTGTTTATATCAATATCATCATGGTGGATTTAAAATCCATGATGTTATCCGTATTATATTGATGTTAATATTAGCATTAATACAATGAGAATTGTATAGATACCGCTGTGTTTTACAGTACAGTCAATTCACGAAAACCTTTTTACAAATTAACCCTTAGTATACACGTTTTCCAAATCTTTACCACATACGGTGAGTCGTCCCAGATTAATTTTCATCACCTTTGCAGATATAATATGTATTATTAAATAATTTTTACATATATTTTAATATTTTTTAGAAAGCATTTATATAAAATTATGTATTAAAAAAAGAAAAGGATGGAGAGCATTGTTTAACTTAATTTCTAATATTTCAAAAAAAAGGAATGCACAAGACACGAATTTTTCAATCGTCTATTCTAAGGATTATTTTAGAGTTTTAATTTTTATCTATCGATGGAGTCTCTTCAATCTGATTGCTTCTTTATATCATTTCTCTCTTTACTCTTTTTAATTCTATGTTTTGACTTTATCTGTCTCACGACTTTCAGTACCGTCTTTCTTCAAGAACCGACCTTCTCCTATTGTAACTTTTCAGTAATCTCTATTAATTATTTACATGTTGACACATTTCTTCATCTAACAGAATTTCATTTTATCGATTATTTACTACTAGATCTAATATCTGCTTATGAACTTGTTAAAACGCATATTTTAATATTTTGCCCTCTCAGCAATCACGTGCAATTAATAATCTTTACGTTCATATTGGCTACTGAAAGGATTCAAATATATCTGCAAATGTGCATGTATATGTATATGTGACGAGATATTATCTCTATTTATCAAAAAGACTATAAACTGTCTAACAATATTTGCTAATTGATCGTTTGCTCTTGTGTGCAACTAACTTAATCTCTTTCTTGGAAGGAGAATTATTGAGAAATGATCTAACCATTGATCAGAAATCAATGGCTGCGTGTCTCTACGGGATTTGCGACCAGCAGAACGGTCATTATTTCTTACATAGTTGACTCGGCAGACATTATCACAATTGCTCGCGGAACCAATGACGCGAGTTGAAAAGGAAACAAAGTCGTCTTTGTAATGTAGGACTGCGATTGAGACGCGCGCGCATAAACGCTGCCGGATAAGCGCGGCCCGTTCATTCGGATATCGAACGATATTGGCCGGCATGCGGCAAAGGGAATTATTGATATTAACGTCTTCGTGAGAACTGACTCGTAGCTCCCGATGATCGGCCGATTTGCTTATTCACTGACACGGAATATCAAAAGGATTAGAGGCGGCGAATAGATAATAAACAGCCAATAAAGATATCTGAAAATACCATGCCACGCCAGTCTGGGTCTGTACACGCGTCCATTGGATCAACCTGATTATGATAGATTTCGCGAGAACGATGGCAAACTCATCTCTTATTTGATGATTCCGCGACATGTCTGTTTACGACTTCTGTACACTGAGAAAAATTTCTGATTGAATAAATCAAAAGATTTTAATAATATCAGTTGGAATTCTGGTTATCTCAACTAGAATTATAATAGATATAACTATAAATTCAATTAGAAAATTCTGATTTTCAGCCTGAATTCCAATTAATCTAACATTTGTCTCAGTGCAGCCTCAACTAGGGCTGTATTCTATTTGTTACTTACACGTTTGCAGACGTCATTTGTTAAATAACAAAAATGAAATAATTCCGAAAGCATCGTGAATGTAAAGTAGAACTCACACTCATAAAAGTTTTTAATTGGAAATGAGCGAACCAGAAAATTCTAATTATATTAATTAGACTTCTAGTCGAGATAAACCAGATGTCCAATAATGATCGAAATTTTGATTGACATGACATCAGAATCTTCTGATTATTCCTTCTTAATCAGAAATTTTTCTCAGTACAGCCTAGAAGAATCATTTAAATCATACAATAACGTACCGTTATACACATAGATACATTATTAGGTTTTGCTTATTTTTAATCTTTGTTACGAATAGAAAAAAAGATGTTACAAATGCGTATTCTACAAATGTAAGAACAGCGTATTTTTCCTGATAACAAAATAATAATTAAATTCGTAATGATCGAATCGTAATAGTCTTTAAAAAATTTACAGCGACTAAAAGTAGGGTTATTCCGAATAAGATTACGCAACATATTGAGCAGAATCCATTTGATTCGAATATTTGAGACATTTTATATAAACTAAATACAGATTGTGTAATTTATTATTAATTTATTATTAATCTTATAAATCTTTATCATTTGTTTACGAAGTTTAATTAGTCGGATAATGAAAAGCAGCGGCTTTTTAATACTCGTCTACCTTAGATTATGTATAATAGATAGTTTAGATTGTCCTTGTTTACTTACATTACAAATATGTGTAGAGAAAAAACTTATTGGTTGTGTGAAATAATGGGATTCAATTGCAAGGCTACAAATAGCATTAATAAAGATTATGAGATTAGTAATATTGTACATGCGAAAGAAAAGACGAATTAACATACAGAGTCTCGTGCGGAGAAATGTTGATACTTCAGAAGATAATTACAGTAATTTTTTATATGTAATTTAATAATTTATCTATATATATATATATATATAAATCATATTTTTACTCCAATGATCAATCTATATAAGTTTTTTTACTGTTCTAGACTTTCAAAAAATGGTGGAAAAATTCATGGTTACTTTTCAATATTTCTATAACATTATTATATTTTTTAAATTAGCAATTTTTTAATAAGATATTCTTTTTATAATAATATTTAGATATTTTTTACAAAAATTCTTTTTTTTTAACAAGATATTTTGCGAGGGGAAATGGACGCTTTCTTCTATTTCGGAAAATTTTTTAAGTGAAATTTCGCTTGTGTCAATAAAGATCTAGGTGCAGACAAAAGGTTAAAAATAATTTATAAATAATTTATAATTGATATTATGACGAATATTTTAGTCAGAAGTTAACTTTAAATAAACTGAAGAATCTATTAACAAAATTAAACTCTAAAGACTTGGGACATTTTGTATAAGTATATAGAATCCAACAATGATTCTTCCGTTATATCTACACGATCAATGCCATTAATCTTCCTTATATATCATCATGATCGCCAGTATGGAATACCTCGTAATGAAAGAGAGGACAGACGACTTTCGAAGAGACGACCGCGATGATGTACCCGCGATCATCTCCTCCGCTGCACTCGAAAAGCGGCGCCACGAAAATACCGCTTCCGGTTGCCCCAGATTCCCCGCAATTCACTGGTCCTTCCCCCCTTTCTCTCTCTCTCTCTCTCTCTCTCTCTCTCTCTCTCTCTCTGTGTGTGTGTATGTGTGTGTCTATCTCTCTTTTTCTCCTGTCTTTGTGACGAGCAATGGTTCTGTATGGAGCGAGCGCGAATCCCGTTCAAAGTGGTCCATAATTTATGTATCCATCGGCCGCCTCCCTGTTTGTCATCAGAGATTCTACATATCTCTCTTTTAAAATTCCATTAAGGAGTACAGCGGCACTTTTTTGTTCCTCGATTTCTCGTTGTCTCTTCAACGGGGCGAGAAGGGC
The DNA here is from genome assembly GCF_001594045.1 of Atta colombica. Classification (NCBI taxonomy): domain Eukaryota; kingdom Metazoa; phylum Arthropoda; class Insecta; order Hymenoptera; family Formicidae; genus Atta; species Atta colombica. The sequence goes on along the minus strand of NW_017259267.1, from coordinate 827,651 downwards.
TGGGCAAGATCGGCTTCTTTTCGCGATTGATTATTCATAACACTTGTATATCTCAGACGAAGATGATCGCGATAAAATTGTGGGTCGCCGATATCCAGAATGGGAAGAGGGATCTTAATCCGATCTACGTGCGCGGGCAGTTCACGTCGGAGTCACGCGCTTCTGGCAGCGCGACGTAATTTTAGACAGTACCCGCAGTGACAGTCTTTATAACGCACGTGAAGTATGAACCACTTCCGGTGGATCCGCGTCATGTCCCCTTGCACTCCAGTGGCTCCGATTCTAAATCTGGACAAGCAAATTTCTATGGGCCTTTAGCCCCGCGTGTCGCACCGACGAAAATCACTCGTCGATCGTCAACTCTCACAAAATACATATTCTCCGAAGCAGAACAGGTCATCACGATAACATTTATCATAATTAATTGAAAAGACTTTTTCTTAGTAATCATTTTGACGTCATGATGATCAACACTATTAAGATCTTTCCAAGATGTCTATGACTAGCATCAAATTATTAAATTATTAAGTAATTTAATTTTGTGATAGTACTATTATATGGTTCTGTCGTATAGCGTTTTAAGACCATAAAATTAATTCGGCGCGCTGTTTGGCAGAATTTGATACGTAAATAATATACACGTATAAATTCATACCAAATTATTCAAGCACCAAAGATATTCCAGCTTCGACAGTTATAGGTCCTATTTTCTATTGGTTGTATTCTATTTTATAGAGAATAAAAATTTGATAGTTGTTTGACAAAACGTTTATCATTAAACAATATTACAAATGTATTAATTATACCGCGCTATATCGATATGAGAACAAAATGGTATTTAGATTATTTACAAAATTATACATATAGTTTATCGATTTAAATTATAAGTAAATTTATTTCATGTGAAATTATTTAATCACAATTTTACATGTGATCTAGATGTATGTCGAGATTCTATATCGTCCGCGATAGATAATCGGCCGAAGAGCGATTACGGGGGTAAATATGTTTCGGTAATTGCGTGGCTAAGTTTAGGCGGTGCAGTTGGCGTCAATGCGCGGATGCATATTCAGAACGGGGCTCCTCATATTCTTATGCTCACTTACTAAACCGCCGCGTCGCGTGTGGATGTGAATGTGAATGGAACTTGCTGGCACCCCGCCTGTTTATATTTAGCCACTGTGGGCGGTATAGCTGTCACGGATACGTATCATCGGCATAACTGAACTGTGCAAATGAATAATGAAGTTCCAGTCGTCCCTTTCTCTCTCTCTCTCTCTCTCTCTCTCTCCCCCCTCTCTTTCTCTCTCTTTCTTTTGCCTATTATAGATATCGCGAACCAAAGATGTTACCCGAATTGGCGTTACCCGGTCGCGACTCATTGTCTCCCGGTGGCTGATCCCTCGCGCCACCGAAGCGAACGCGACACATGTGGTCTCAATGAACGCACATGCGCTCATTGGGACGCTCGCAGGGACATAAACGCACAGTTCGGCAGTCTTTGAACGGTTTGTCGTACCAACGACGCATCGTAAAAGATAGTAACGACAATGAATACAGAGAATGAAGACTACGGTCATACGATACTCTTAATCCCCCGTAATGACCGCTTTGTTAATCCCGCGGCTTAAGACAGTATATATATATTCATCCTCTGTTGTACATCAAGCCTAATTCTTAGCATTATTGAAAAATGCTATTTATCTCTATTGATTAATATGAAAAAATATAGGTAAAGATAGAAATATATATAAATAGTCAATAATAAATAAAAGAGAGTTAAACGAGACTGCATATGAATAAATCAACTAATGGAATCTTGCGAAGTGTCAAATTCTGATTTTTATGAAATGTTATATATTTGTATCTTACATTCGTAGATGAATTTGAAAAATATTAGCGACAAATAAACATTTTTAAGGAATGAAATCATCATTCCTTATATGTAAAGCAATTTCAACTTTTATATTTCCATCTATTTATATTTATAAACTATAAGTACATAAAGTTTCAATAGAATTTGATATATCGCGAAGATCCCTTATAAGTAAAAGAAGCGCTAACTACAGTTAAAATTATTTCAAATACATGTATAAAAATATCATTTCATATTTAACTTTAATATCATTTCATATTTAACCGTATTTTACATATATATAATTATGTAATTTTTAATTAGAATTAATATAATTTAATTATTCCTTTTTAATGGCAATTCAAAGTATCACGGAAAAAATGATTTTACTAAAAAGTACGTATCTAAAAATTTAGTTAAATATATAATAGATCCGAAAATAATTTTGTTTGAATTATCAAAATAATTATGTTGAACGCTCAAATTGGCTTAAAATGTTAAACTTTTTGCAACAGTATTATCAACGTGTTCCACATAATTATTTTGATGATTCAAGAAAATTATTTTCTGATCTATATCTAGCTAAATTTTTAGATTACTTCAGCAAAATCATTCTTTTTGTAATGTATAGAGAAAAAATAATTGACTTTTATTTGTTAAAATTAAATATTGATATTTGTATAGATTTTAATATTGTAGTTGAAAAACATACTGTTTATATCGATAAGTGACCGACATATTGACATCTTGCGCTACGTACATTGTAATCATTTCGCGCGTTAATATGTTAGAATATGTTGCTCATACATCCACGTTTTTTTTCGCTCTATCGTTTTTAATAATCCGTAGAAACCAATAAGAAGTATCCGGCAATGTCCAATCGACACGGAAGGTCACGCTTATCATCGCTTGTGCAACGCTGCATGTTTTTGCGCGGATTTTTGTGTCGCCCTGCAGTTTTTATTTTCCGCCATAACTATTTATAAAATATAAACCAATGTTTTGCTACGTCGGTTCTACGTCTCAGCGATAAAGTTCCCGAGAGAACCGCCATTGGGAACGTCGTGAAATTAATAATCGCGCGACTCGGAATCGGAGAAGGGCGACCACGGGTGCATCCAGCATCGCGTGCGCGCGCGCGCGCGTGACATCTCAGCTGGTGCACAGGCTGGATGAATAAACGTCTTCCTTATCGTCTAAAATAAACTCCACGCATATCTGGATCGTAGCCAGGACGTAGGAAAGTACAATGATATTTGTCGTGTAAATTGTTGCGTTCCTATGGAGGGTGGATCGTATACTCGCTCGTCTAAACGCGTTGGCGTGCTTCTTCGAAACTATTAATACAATGTTAATCACAAAAATTTGCTGGTGATGCATTTGGCTTGCGAATCGCTTAATTGCGAGATATTACAATCACACACGCAATTAGGTCTTTAACTATTTGGTTATGAAGTAATCATCTTTTTGACATACTATTATATATTATTGCATTTATCAGTATGTATGTATTTATGATGGGCATCGTAATATACATTTCATATTAAAATACCTTTGATAACTTGAAACGTGAAATTTTTAATATATCCGTCTCTTTATATTCAGTTATGTCAGTATAAAAATATCATAAAAAAAGTTTAAAAAAATTATATTTTTAACAAATATTTATAATTAACATATTTTAGAAAAAATTTTTATATAAATAAAAAAACAATAGATAGACTATTCGAGGTAGCCATTTGAATTGTCGATTTATTGACATTGAGAAGCATTTCTTTTGCAGTTAAAATTTTTGCATTACGAAATCAGTAAAAATTGAAATGCGATGCAAAACAATTTTTTTATTTAATTTGAATAAAAAGAAATAACGTAGTGTTTATATAAGTTTAGTAAATGTAACATAATGACCTCGTTAACCAAACTTATATAATTAATACCATTAAAAACTAAAAAATATTTTGCAAATGTGGTGCAACTGTTCATAATGCACGTTGTAATTATACATTCAAGCAACAAAGTATTCGCTTAGAATGTTTCTACACTGTAAAAAAGTATATGAAGTTATATAAATAACATGTGTAAAAATTACACAATTTATAATAGAAATATTAAAAACTGTGCATTTTCACAAAATAGTTTTTCTTCTAATTATATAAATATGTTTTATATTAGACAGGAAATTGCTACCAATAAAATTGATAACAATAAAAAATATTGTATAATTTTTATTTAAATGTACAAATTTTTGTAATATTATATAATATAAATGGGTAAATATCATACATATATTTGCATTTTTACGTTCATATACATATAATGTAAGAAAAATAATTGTACATAATTTGCTGAAAATTATTTTATGAATTTCTCTGTAAACTTAAAATTCATTGTAAATTTACTTTTGCAAAATGTTTTGCAATTTTTGTTTAGTTACTATAAAAAAAAATAATCTAATTAATAATAAATTAAAATAATAATAATAAAAATAAAAATAATAAATTATCTAAGTTATATTATACCTTTACTTGTAAATATACATGTATACTAATAAGTTCATGTATACATGTTAATAATAAGTTCTAAAATTATGTATTATAATTTTATATGTAATTTTTTTTCGGTGTGGATTGCGTCAGGTTGTTAAAAAATCTAAATGACTTTTGCGCTGCGTAATCTTTTTCACAATAATGGAAAAAATAAATCTTGTTCGGGCAACTGCGCATATAATAACGTACTTATTCGCAGCCATTCGCTCGAAGTCTAAAGTATATATAGGCGAAATATAACGAGGGAGCCCAAAACGGTATTTACGACGCATCGAGTCGTTGGCGGTATAAAGTGGCAATCGCGTCGCGCAATTTACTTCACACTCGCATTGTCCCGGCAATACGTCCAACGTATTTCATCCACGAGGCACGCGGATAAGCCGCTGTCAAGGTGGAATGGTCACCCTCGCGATGGCAAGGGATCTCACAACTCCTCTGTATGAGAGCCGGCATGCACAGCATCCCTTTAATTAGTGGTCCGTGTGCTTTTACAGTCGTATCCCGCTCACATGACGGTCGACTCGCAGAAGCAAATCGAGATGCAGCGGCTGCAAACGGAGCACTTGAAGCGGCAGCAAGAGCACATCATGCAGCACAACATCCAGGAGTTGCAGGCTCAGATGACAAAGAGCCAGCTGAGCATGTCGGGGCCGCAATCACTGATGTTTCTGCCGTTTCTCGAACAGCTCAGAGGGCTGCCCGTGCAGTCGCCCATGCCTCCACCGCCAGCCACGTCAACCGCCACTACCGGCAACAAACACATCAACTCCATCGCCAATGTACGTGACCTGGTGATTATCGATATCGCCTGTATCGATCGTAGCTCTATGTAACGCTCTTTCATAATATCACGCACTATTTTTTCTATATTAGTTATTTCTTGGTATATCTATTATTACAGAAATTTAATATTGGAAGGTAGTGATTAATTACTTGTTAAGCATTGAACAGTATTTTTATTAAGGCTACCTCTTGCGGTTCTACATTAGTTGTATGACGTCAGAGGCGTTAATAACATGTAATTAATTAATTACTGGATACAACATTATTTTTTTCCTTGAAACAATTTCATAATCCTGAAACTTATAAAATATGCGATAAACTGAGACATTTATTCGATATGGATAAATGTTTTAGTTTGCCATATATTTTACAGGTTTCAAAATTATGAAATTGTTATGTTTATAAGGGAAAATTAAAAAATAATGCTGTACGTAGCAATTAATTTATTGAATGTCATTTCTAGCTTTTGATGTCATACAACTAATATAACTGCTAAAGCTATACGAGCCATATTCAAAATTAATAATAATTAATCACTATTTTTATCAGTATTAAATTGGATTTCTGCAAGAGTGCTCATTTTAGAGATATAAAAATCTGATTATGAAAAAACATTAAAATCCTAACATTTATTAAAAACAAACTCTGTGTGTGTGTGTGCGTGCGTGTGCGTGTGTGCGTGCGTGTGCGTGCGTGCGTGCGTGTGCGTGTGTGCGTGCGTGTGCGTGCGTGCGTGCGTGTGCGTGTGTGTGCATGCGTGCGCGCGCGCGCGCGCGCGTGTGTGTGTGTGTGTGTGTGTGTGTAGAGTATTATTTTTACAATTGCCTATTATTGTAATAAAAACAATTTTTAATAACTTTTAATAACATAAATTTTATTATATAAATTCGTATATAATTTCGTCTGAGAATCAAACTTAGTTCCAAGTATTCTAAAAATTGCATGTTGATTTGAGTTCTTAAATTAGCTAAACTTTAATAAATTTTACTTTATATTAGTAACGCCAATATAATATTAGTTAATATTATCCTATTCCGATCGAGAAATTCCAACTCATTACTTATAATCTGACGTTCCTAAGATTTTTCATTCGTTCGCAGATGATCAGCAGCCATCGAGAAGGTCCAAGCTGGGCGACCGCGCATCTCGCTCAGATGACCACACAAATGGAGAAGGAATCGTCGTCGCCGGCGCCGATTTCATCTGCGGTAGCGCCAACGGCTCCGCCTCTTCAGGATCTCGATGCCCCGCTGAACCTCACCAAGCCGAAATCGACGTCCTCGGGCGCCACGGCCTCTTCTTCGTCGCCCGGTAGTGACTCGCACTCGACCGGTGCCGGAAGCAGCGGCCAGCAAGAGCAACCATTAGCGGCGACCGCGCCCAAACTCTTCCCGCCAGGACTGCCGATACCGCGGAATTACCTGCCGACGCTTCCTTACGCCGGTCTACCACCGCATCTCAGCACTCTGTCTTCGCCGAGTGAGTAAAACATTCGTGATCATTCACTTTAATCGCTTGGCGTGAGAGCAGAATAAAGCCTGCAGGATTACACCGGCTGTTGAAGAGCGATGAAGTCGAGTATCGTGTCGAAATGACATTTCGCGGATATTCTGGAGAGATTGTTGCTATTCACAACGGTTAATTATCTTTATGCGATATACGTGTACGCTTTCACTACAGCGCATTTCGCAAATTGCGTACCTATTATAATCGACCGACCGTTCGTGAATTCATCCGAATTACCGCAATTAAAGTAACGCCCGTTGTTGCGATCCGAGCATTACCAGAACTCGTGCTTGCGCCGATTACGCGACGCATTCGTCCCACGGAACAATTGCAAATTGCCGATTGCCGTAAATGGATTCCAAGAGAGAAAGGCATGGTTGGTACCTTCCAGAGTATGCGATTTCATGCCGGCGGTGAACACTTAATCATCTTCGAGCAGGCTAGTTTTCCCGATTGTCCGCGGCCGGAGTTTTTTTTCCACGGCTGTTCGTCGACCGGAGAACCTGTTTCACTTGCCATCTGGTTTTTGCCACGAGTACCGGCATACTCATAATCAACGATGCGTAACGCGATTCCACCCGATAAGGGCCGCGCGACGCGCGATTCGTATAAGCGAGGAAGGGAAAAAAATCCGTAAGCCGTCATTGTAATGTCAAGAGCAAATCTCTTCGTGTAATCGCCGCGCGTTATTTCGTCCGCAACATACATGGAACTATACTAAAAAATGTGTCTGAACTTCGGGATTGTGTTAAAGATCCGGTAGCAAAAAAAATTCCTGCAAACAATTTTGAAAATAATATTTATTTTACAAGCGCAATCGAACGACAGCAAGCTCTTTGCTATTTCTTTTCAGAGGCTATATTTCTTTCTATTTGAAAAAATTCTAATGTCTATGATACATTAATCCTCCGCTGTTCATATGAGGATTTAAAGACAATTTTTTGACTTTAAATTATTTTGCTGATTCTGCCTCAAAATTGATATGTAAAAAAATTAAGAAACGTTTTAAGTCACATAATTATACAGTTGTATTTCTAAATATTAAAAGAATATATCAGAATAGATTCTTTCAAATTTTTTTAAAACTAATTTCCATTGAAAAATCGCAATTCAGGTAGTCTGACTAATCATCAAAAAAATTGTCGAAAGTATCCACCGACTTTAAATATGATTATAAAAAAGTATTAGAACTACTTTGCTTATTTCAAAGTTTAGAAGTCTCGAAACAACTGGAGATGAGGATAAATTAAAAACCTGTATTAAGAGTATAAAATATAAAACTTTTACACAGAATATTTTTTCATAATTTTGAAGATATTCGATGAAAATGAAAAAAAATCCGTTATTTTTGAGAGTTGTTGGTTGTTATAACTTTCAGGTAAAAAACGGTTATTAATATTGTTAATATTTTTTGATACTTTATAATAGTCTACAACATGCAAAGTGCTCAAATCAAAATCGATGAGAGAGTTTCGACAGTTTTTTTGTAAATGAAATTCGGGATAGCTGCGAAGGTCTAAATAATAAAACTGAACTAAATAATAAAACGAAATAAAGAACTAACATAAGACGCGAAAAAAATCAGAAACATCACATTCTCTGCTCTACGTCTTTGTTTTTTAGTACTTTATATATCTTACTCTATATATCTTAAAAGATATCTGTAAAGTATATCTTAAAAACGTGAATTCTTTCGTTTTCGTATCTCTTACGCATCTTTCACTCCGTTTCTCTGGTAACCCGTTACAGTGGGCAAGGTAATGGCCAAAGACGAGGCCGGCGGACCGGGAGGATCCGTGGCGGCCGCTGCGGTCGCGGCTGTGGAAAAGCACTTCGCGATGCATGGGCTGTACGGATTGCCATCGAATACAGGTGGGATGCCACCGTCGGCCCAGACTCAAAGACCGATCAAGCATTCTGGCTCTCGGGAGGAACCGCCTCAGGAGGAACAGGATTTTCTCTCGACGCCTCACAGTAAGTGGACGTGGAGAAACGAGCGTCGCGTTAATCGCGAGACGGATCGCGAAGTAGATACAAAGAACACTTAATATAGTTTCAAACGTAGCGTACATTTTTTGACAAATGTAGAATCTTCAGATCTTTCAGACTTTTTTGAAATAATGCGATAGTGTGTCATAAATTCAAGTCGAAATCAAGTTAAAATCAAGAATGAAAAAAATGAGATTAAATGTGCATATAAGCATGTAAAAATTATAATAATTTAGTATTATGTAAATTCTTTCTTTTTCTTTTTGAGAAAAATATAAACAATATTGTAATATTGTAATATATAATATTTATTATAATGATTGTACAATATTAGTGCTATGCATAATAGCCTTCTACGTAACGTCGCATATCTCGTATATATGATATATTCGGTTTTGAAATTGCAGTGTGGCGAGATCCGGGATATAAAGTAGCGGAAGACATAACGGAAAAAGGTAAGCATTTCTATGAGTAACGATTAGACTACTATTACGCTCTTGTTTTGAGAGCGCCAAGTGACGCCCTCGCGAAATCAGATTCGTTTCTCACGAGAGTATCGTGAATCTCGACGACGATGTGACATCTAACGCCCCGTCTCTCTTTCTCTTTCTCTTCAGCTAAAATGGTGAGGCAGCAGAAAAGGGAGGGTGAGAACAAGCCACATATCAAGCGACCTATGAACGCATTCATGGTGTGGGCCAAGGACGAACGTAGAAAGATCTTGAAAGCCTGCCCAGACATGCACAACTCGAACATATCGAAAATTCTCGGTAAGTATACCCGATCCATACACGTCACTCGCACGATTACAGTTAATGCTTTAACTATAACGATTTTTCTAATGAATGTAATTATGAAATAATTATCGTTCCCTTTTACTTCTAAAGTCATTATACAACTTAAAAATATGTTTTCGAATTAGTACCATGAATTTAGTGAGGTAATGATTACTACTTTATTACTATCAATCATCAAAAGTAACTAACTTAATTTTACAGTCCGTCCGTCAAATAATACTTGTGTTCTTCTTAAAAAATTTTCAAAAAGATACATAATATCTTCTACAAAAGTGACACATTTTGAGCATTTTATAAATAAGAATATTTAGAATAGCCTTTTACACAGAGAACATGTAAAGTTAAGACAGTTTTACAGTTTGCAAATGTTTTAGTAATTTTAACTCATCAAGATAAATATAAATTGGTGATATTTCGAATTCTGTTTCATTTGATGAATCATTCTTTATCGTAATTTTGTATGATACCAAAAAGAATAGTATTTTAAGGATTCTGAAACAAAAAATGACCAAAGATTCTATTTGATCATATTTTTATATTCTTCTTGCTGATATTATTTAATTAATTTTCTATTGTTGAAAAATAATTTTCCACTTTTCTGAAAAATTCAATTTTTTTAACTATATTATTTTTTAGTAGTAACGATATATTCTTTAAGAAAACCTTTTATAATTATACCTTTAATTTATCTATATTAATTTACTTAAATTATATAATTACATATATCAATTATTTATATCATAAATTTATTAGTCTATTAATGTGATACAAATATAAAATTTCGCAAATATGTGCTAAAACTCAAAAATAATATAAATCACAAGCAGAGAATACAATGAGAAATTGTTCGATACATTTGATTTAATTTAATTTATGTGAAAAATTATCAAAGAACGCGAAACGTGTTCCACTTCAACATGTATTCTTTATATCGGTACAGGCGCCCGATGGAAGTCGATGTCAAATTCGGAGAAACAGCCATATTACGAGGAACAATCACGGCTTTCGAAGCTGCACATGGAAAAGCACCCAGACTATAGGTACCGACCGCGGCCAAAGCGCACGTGCATCGTGGACGGTAAAAAGATGCGTATCTCCGAGTACAAGTCGCTGATGCGGCAGCGGCGGCAAGAGATGCGGCAGTTGTGGTGCCGTGACGGCGGCACTGAGATGAACTTTTTGTCACCGGTAAGTGCCGATATGACTGGCACGCAACATCATCCGGGCACGGGCGCCGGTCCGTCGGCGCGACCATCGGTCTCGCCGCCGGCGACGATGCTGAACGGTGGTGGCGGTGCTGCCGGCCCAAGTTCGGACCATCCTTCGTTCTACTATCCACAGGACAGCCTATCGCCTACGGACATGATGAATTTCTCACCCGAAAATTCTGGCTCGATCGGCGGCTACGACGCGAGTCCACGGCACCACGATGAGGATTGAACCGCAGCTCCGGGTCAGCCACTTTGGCCGCCCGGAGCATCATCGTCATCATCGTCGGCAGTGGCAGCGGCAGCGGCGGCCGCAGCGACTGCAGCGGCCGCGTCTACGTCGAGGCTCGCTTACGAACTCTTCTGGTAATCGGAATCATCCGTCTCAGTGTGACAACGTCGAGGTGTCATGTGCGACACCGACTGTGAACGCGCGATCGCAGGAACATGTCCGCGAACTGCGCTTCTCTGCACGACGGAGTGAACTGGAAGAGGATACTACTTCTCGGGGAAAGAAGAGTCAGGCGTCTCGAAACCTCTCGCCGGAGGTTGTGATATAACGTTCTATTTCTGTGCCATCGTACGCGAAACGCGAAGGACCTATTCACGAAGTAAAAGCGCGAGAGCATCTCCGTCGCGACGTCGCTCGATCGTTAATCTTTCTTGCTCTTCGGTATAAACTTATTGAAAAAAAATGCTGGTGTGTTCGCTATACGTAATCTTTACATCAGTTAGTCCGTTTGATTTGTATCGAATATTTACGCGGATCTCGATACACGACAAGCTTATATTGATAAGCTGCTCATATTGATAACAATTTCTTTAAATTCAGCAAATATTTTAACATTTAATCATCTGACATCCAATTCATAGTATTCATTTAAAGCCTTAGCACATACAGAAACTTAAGATGTAAGACTTAAACGGTAAGGAATCAACATATTGGATTCGCTACTGCTTACATTATGGTCTAATAGTCTCTATTGTGATTGATCGATTTGCTTATTGCTTAAGTTTTTTTTATGTGCCACAGCCTTTAAGAAGAAAAAAAACAAGAAAATCCAATTATTTTCTTGATTTGAAGCTTTGAATAAGCGTTGTGTAAGCTCCAAATAATTTATGTCAAATAGAGCTATATTCAATAAAATTGTTTTCCGAACTGTGATTTGATTTTCATATAAATTTATTCATTGTTTATATCATTCTATTTATATTTTTAATATCTCGTAAAAAATGGCTGATTTTATTTTTAATGCTTGAAAAATTGTATTGTCTTTGCATATAAAAATTATTATACATGATTGAATTAGCACTTTTAAATAATACACGAGATTAGAGGAAACCGATATTTATATAAAAAGACTTAAAATTAGTTTGTTTTAAAATTGTATTTATATAATATCTCTTAAAGTGAAATTGAATATTTAAAAAAATGTACATCTTTCATTTTAATATCAACGTTCATATATCCAAAGCTCATTAAAATCAAGGAAAGGGACGCCGAAATAGTTGAGTTTGTTTTTCTTTGTAAATTCTTTATTTTCAAAAATTTAATCGATCTATTTTCGCGTGTATTATTTTGCATGTCAATTTTCGGATTTCTTTCATCGCTGCGCAATACAACGCAATTTCGAGACATGTATCAAGATCCGGGTGTTTATCTGTTCCCATATACGATGATGGCCGCAATTCGTAAATTGTTCTTGTGTAAAATGTTTCGGTTGCTCGCTTTTGTTCAATCGAAATTCTTAAGCGAACTCTTCCGAATACATTGAAAACGGTCCAAGCGATCCAAACTGAAACAATGGGACGTCGTAAGATTTTAAAAGACAACTGTTAGATCCTAATCTAACATCCTAATCTTTCGCACGTCTCCTATGACATCTTTCGTTTGGTAACTTGCTTCTGCATTACACGGGCGACGATTACATAGAGGACGATTTCTCTTACGCACATCAGCGGTATTCCCTGTATATTCTCCTGCATCGTAATCAAAACTGCAGTCCGGAACTTCCTTATAAGCACACAATATTTCTAGAATGTTATATAAATATTATTTATCTGTTTTAATATTTACATAACATTCTAAGAAGGTTGTGTCTTATATGGTCACGGTAGACTTCGACCATCGTTAATTAACGTGTAGAGATAATGATTAGAGATAACCGGCATTGAATTAGCGGCTAAAAATCAAGCAGCTTGTTGTAATTCAGTCCCTACATTCGGCGTGTGTGCGCACGGAGCGTGAGGCGAGAATACGTGCATATGTACGCATAATTTTTATAATAAGACAATCGCGCGCTGATTCGGATGCGCAACTCGTGCCGGTCTCCTTATCGGAATTGGATACGTAGCCGATATCACGTACATGTTGCGACACGATGCATGGCCAAAAAGTCTTGTTCCTATTTCTCTTAGTATGTATGTATGTATGAGACTGACGATTTGGCCGATTTCTGGATGATCATATCAGGGAAAAAGAAACGAAAAGAAAGAAGAGAAAGAAAAGAAAAAGAGTAAACGAATAAATAGAAACTGGTCTATCTCGCAGCATCTTCCGCAACGATCGCACGCGTCCAAACGCGTAGACGCCGCACGTGGCAATCTTATCTTGCGACCGCCAGTTGTTTGAATGTTTCCATCATATACATGAAACAACTGCGTTCGACGCGCCGAACGAAAGGTCGGAACAGAGTGAGAAAAAGCTAGAAGCTAATCGCTCGCGCGATTAAATCCCGGTACGTAGACGCGTGACGGGCTTCTCATTTAATATAAATGCCTAGTACTTATAGTATTTTCACCGTTAATTTATTGACCCCAATGTAAAAGCAGCGACAGCCGAGACGGTAATAGTCGACTGAGTGGCAGGGGGCGAAAAGGGGCGAGAGGGCATAATAAAGAGGGTTGAAATGGGACGAACACATTGGGAATTAGCGGATTGTCGATATATTAGTACAACGTTACGGTAAAAACGGTTATGGTTGCGGAAGGAATTATAGCGTTATTTATCGAAAGATCAGCGCATCTGCGAATCTGATCACCATGCTCGACACGTCGCCTCTATTTTGATAGGGGCGCGTCACGCGCTTCTCCGTCTTCGAATTACATTTACGAATGTGGGGGAGATTGCGGTGCATGAGTGGGGAAGGGGGGGGGTAAGGGAAGATATCGACGGAGACCTCACGTAAGTCGATATAAAAAGGCGAACATAATTGTAGCTAGGCAATAGTCTATGGGATCGAACAGAGCGATATAATGATTTGGAGCTTGATGTGATATAATACTTATGTGCCAAATAGCGTTTTCGCGGGCGGGGGGTTAATCAAAAAAAAGGAAAAAGAAGAAGAGAGAGAGAGTGAGAGAAAAACCTCTAGTTCCGAGTCGCCTCGTTGGCTCGACGTGAAACGAATTTTTTTGCGTCTCCTTCTTTTTTCACGTTTTCTTCTTTTTGTTATTTATAATCAGTGCAATTACATACACACACGGTACCTAATATAATTTTATAAAGAGAGCCAGTATCCTCGATATATCTGCACCCGTTTTGTTGGGGCTCGACCGGCATCAGATTTAAGGTAGCTTAATGTTGATAATAATTTATTTTATGTATATAATGGATTTGTACATTGTGTCGGGAGATAATCATCGATCCGCGGTCCGACACGAGCGTCAATATTATTAATGTACAGTGTAACTATATTGTGATGTATCTACGTAGCTACATTATATATATATAACTATTTGAAGTATGTAGATTAACAATGTTAAATGCGATATGTATTTCTTATTTTCAATGTCATTATTATCTTTATTATTATCTTTATTATTATTATTATTATTATTATTATTATTATTATTATTATTATTATTGAGATGGCACCATTATTATTATCATTATTATTATAAATATTACAGTTATCAATATCATCGTTGCTTATTTAGTACACTATTATTTAAGTGACGAGCCTTATTATTTTTAGTAGCAAAAAAAAGGTTGTACGTGCCAGTTTTAGACAAGAACGGCAAGTGAAAGTTCGTTGGTCGTTTATACTCGAATACTCAATCAAATTTTAATGCAATATTTCTATGTACATGTTTCCTTTGAGCCGTTTTCTTGATCTGTGATGATTTTGGAATACTGCATCTGAGAATTTCAATTTTATGTCACATTCATAGTTTTTACTTCAAAGTTTTAAAATGCGTTTCTTTTTAGATCAATTTTTCATTGCCACTTTTAAAAAGTAAACTTCGAAAGAAATTCAATTTTTTTTAATCATTTTACTATTAGACAATGGCAATTTTTTCATTTAGCAGAAAAAAATGATTTTGGGTAAATGATCTGCCCACGTTGCATTTTTTTCGATTGTGCCATACCCTCGTTATAAATATTTAAAAATTTAATTGTTTTCACGTTTGTAAAATTTTAAAATTGAACCTGAACAATGTCACTCACGCGTACAATGGAGTTCGGAATTCCGCGTTTCTCTTTTTTAAAAATCTCACCGATTCTTATTGTTGCCCGCAGTGTTTGCTTTGATAAAAATCGGTTCTGCATTCCATCGATTGCGATTTCCATCCATACAATGATTGTTGAAATTAGCAACGATATTTAGTCCGTGGCGATCTCCTTACTTTCAAATATCACGAATGTTACGCGATAATATATCAGCACACGATTATTATATTTACTGGCCTTTACATGCAACCAATGCGAATGCAAACTGTAAGAATAGTAAATTGTAAATCGAATTATACTAGTAATATTATAGTGTATTTAACATAAAGAAAAAGTGAACACTAACATCTCCGCTCTCAATATTCCAAGCATTCACTTCATTTACATGTACGTTGTTGTTAATGGTATAAAAAATATAATAAAATAACGCTTTACCGAAATTCAATCTTAGTTTTAGGGGTATACGACACTATTTCTAGATGAAAAACTTGTATGTATGAGGGATGTATATAGTTATGCAGTACCAGCGCAAATGAAAAGAGACAGAATGAACGGGAGAAAGAAAGAGGGAGTGAAAGAGAACGAAAGAAAGAATAAAAGAGAGAGAGAAAGAGAAAGAGAGTGAAAGATAGCGAATATAAAAACCAGTCAGACGATGTGTGTATATGAGTGAAATAGATTTCTCACGATCATCTTAACACTACTCGTGTCGTGATCGTAGTACATTATCGGTATATCACTATCAATAGCATAAAATCAAAATATATATTTAGGATGATGGGTAAATCGCTACTGATAACACTACTTTAAATTTTATTTATTGATACATACTCATAAAGGAATAGTTTTCATCGCGGCAGTGTTAAGATGAGCGTACAAAGCATACAGTAGAAAGGAAAAGTCATTCTTCGGAACGCATATAAAGCAGTAAAATTTATAAGTTTTAAAGACGTGCGTTTTCGCACTGTTATTATGAACGAAACAATCATTTGAGAATACAATGACAAGTTGAATATAATTGATAAATCTAAAATAGAAGTCTCATCAAGTACGCACCACAAGCTGGCTGTGAGTCATGTGACTAACTCTCCTTCATATTTCATTGTTGACAAAGATCACGCATATATTCATCACTATCGCTTAAATTAAAATATACGAATAAACATTGGGAAAATGTAATTATTTATTTATGCTAACAACGACCCAAGATGACTTTTCTTCATAGATAGAAACATCAAATGCACTGTATATCACAATAGAGAACAGCACTATTATAAACATAAAAAAATATGATTATATTTATTATAATTTGAAAGCTAGGTACTCTTTGTTGTTTGTATTTTACAAGCGTAATCATTATTATATATAAATAAATATAAACTATATAAATGAATAAAGACTTTTATTTTTATATGTATCATACAGAAAAACTGATGAATTAGAAGACATTTAATGATAATGACAATTTAATGATAACGAAAATACGTGGTTAAGATTAATAAGGTTTCGTCTATTTGTATCTCTGTGGCCGCCAGTTTTTTCATCGCATTTTGCGCTTTTTCAAGCTGTTGAGTTTCAGATGGTGTCATCATTTCTGCAATCTATAAAAAAGAGTTTAAATTATTATCATTTATTAATTCGCTTTTTTGGAACTCCTTATATTAGTAATATAAGAATATTAATATTACATCAGCTAATTGTTGTTCCGTCGCGCCATGTTCCCTTAAATTAGCAGAAAGTATCTGTACTCTCAATTGCTTTTCTATCATACGTTTATTACTATTCGATTCATGTTCTCGTCTTATTATAATATTATACAGTGCATGATAACAATGTTCGATTTCCATTTCGACAATTTCAGTTAAATCGATGCAGAAGTGATAAGGTAGTTTTGTAGGTCCTGATGAAGTACCACTTTTCTTTAACTCTTCAGTTTGTATGTAATTTTCCTGCGACAAGATATATGTTAAAAATTTGGCTTCTTTAGCTGGAATCATCGCTAACTTCTGGATTTGTTCCAGGCTAACATCAACTTCATAACGAACTAATCTAAATTCACAGAAAAAAAGCCAAGAGATTAGAGGAAACATACAATTAAAATATTAAAATAGTCTCTCTTCCTTACAGTAAAGCGAAATATTGAGAATTAAATTTGTAACTTACCTGAAAATTCTTGCAGCTTTGGAACCGAACTTTTCTGTTACGATATTTTCCAAAGTTGTCCATGTTAACTCTTTGAATGCATTCTTCATGTTAACACTGTACTGCCCGCCACCAGAATCACCAACTCGTTTGATGAATTGTGTTCTATCTTCTTCTAAAAGTCGCAAGTACTGATCAATATAACGTTCAAGGGCTTCATAATTCAACTTTTTCACTTGTTCTTTTATCTCAGTATACGGAATTGGATTCGATGTATCTGCCCAAGATGCAGTTCGCAAGTACATCAAATTAATCATTTCTCTCATTAATTCTCCAGCTTCTTTGTCAAATTTTCGAGTCACAGCTGATATAACAGTTTGATCCCTATATATAAATCATACATTAATATTCTAAGATACATCGGAGAGTATCTTGCACTGTAAATTAAGAAACTTACCTAAGATCTTGAGTAAATCGATCAAAATTGACCTTCCAATATATTTTTCTATCCGAAAATTCAACATTTTGTCCTTCTAATGATTTGGATATGGCTAATAAATCAAGATTTGGTAAGTCATACTTAGGTTTTTCAGTATCTTCTGACATTGTATCAAAAGATGTACAATTCATTAGAAATTGATTTTTCACTAATAACTCAAATACATTTTTTAAATCAGAGATAGAGGGCAGTTCATCAGTAGCTACAAAAATATTTAGATTATTAATACACAAAATTCCAGAATTTATATTACAAAAATAGAATTAAAAAAATAACTTTAAAAAATAGAAGCTGAATAAGAAAAAATATTATACTTGAATCATACAATTAGAAGGGGCTTGTTCGATTCGTTTGTATGTTTTTATTATGACTTCAGATGCTGTGATATATCCATTCTTTAATACTTCTTCAAACATGATTTCACCCTCATCTCCACAGTAAGTTTTTGCAAAAAATATGTATCTGTAATGAATATTTAGTATTTCTAACATAAAACAAATTATATTCTATGATACAATTAAAACTCTTATTTCAATGTATAAAAATACCTTGGATAGCGAAGAATCATAATAATTTTGTTTTGGTGTATAGTATACTCAACATGTAAATTATCCTCATTTTTGTGATAAGTGACAAAGCCAAATTTTATAAGGACACTTAATCCTTCTTTTACCTAAATAAAATAATCACATAAAAATGTTAACAAAAGAGAAAGTCCAAATGAATACAACATTAATCCTTAATACTACTCGCAATTGGATGATATTTGGTAGAATAATATTTGGTAATGATAACTGGTAGATATTTATGTATTTAAAAAAATTGTATATAAATGTTATAACTAATTATTTAGTGCTCTAATTTTTCAAAGAAAAGAAATATATACCATATAAATATTTTCTAAAAAAATATTAATTGTGTAAACATCATTTAATTTTTGTTTATTTGTTAATGATGAAAATTAACCTGGGACAAACGATGTCGTATGTACTCATCGTATGTACTAAAGGTTACTAAACACAAAACATATATTTCAACGTGGGCGAAAATCATAACTCAATTTTATATTCAAATTCATCTGAGATAGATTCTCGAGATGTTGTATGGTCATTTCATTGGTTGATTGAAATCTTAATCCAAAAATAATTATCTGAGATGGTTTTTTATATTGCAATAGTGACAAAATGAAGTTTAATCACAGTAGATTTTTTAGTGATTGAGAATTCATATCTATTTTATTTCTCCTTATTTTTTTAAAAGAATATTGATATCTATATAGTGATTTCAAATAGTATTAAACTGTAAAATAATCCATTATATATAATTAATGATTTTTAATTCAGATTTAAAAAAATCCTCCAAATGATCATTTATACAAAAAAACGGTAGGTGACTATTTCCAAGTTTAAAGCCAGTATTTATAAACAATTCTTATATTTAAGATAGTTTTTGATGATTTTAAAATGGCATGTGATTCAATTAGAATGCTGTAGCACCTTAAGATATTACTTAACGACAATCTTGAATATGTAAGATCACCAATCTTCTATTAGTAATATTATTACATAATATATAATTACAAACATTGTTTACCTTTATTTTTGATAAACGTGTTCCAAAATGTATTGCAGGTAACGTTTTTGTTCCATACAATAAATTATTACCAATCTGCCCTACGATAGGACCAAAGGATTCTTCTAACAATAACAAGCATAATTTGTTGTAAAAGTCCCTCATATTTATGATAATTAATTCCTTCGCTTTCAATTCACATCTTCCAAAAGCAATCACATAAAAGTTACTTTTATGAATCTAACAGTGTGGTGTTTCTGTTTATAAATTTTTTTTTTAATACTCTTCAAGCGGAGAGAATTTGAAATGCTTTCAATCTATACCAACAGTTCACTTTCTTCTTGAGATTACATGACACAATGTCTACTTCTTGAGTAATATTGAGGTTATAATATCACGAGGTTATAATATAACTACTTATGTGCAATAATAACAACTAATTTCTATTGTTTGTAATTCTATTGTATGTAATTCTAAAAGCTACGTACAAACTTTTCAGTGTATCTCAAATCGGTGCGTATTTCTCCTTTTTTTAAATCTTTTTGTAAATCTTTTTTTTTTTTAGTACTCTTCGAACAAAATTTGGAATGCTTTTAAAATGTGATCCTCGATGCCCTCAATAGTTCAATTCCTTCATGATTGAAATTATATGTTCATTTATATAATTCATACGGTTCATTTTCTTCTTGATTGAAATTATACGATATCTACAAAGAATCTCAGTTTCCGATAATAATCTTATAGTTGCAATACTTGCAATAGATTACTGATTATGTTTTTATATTGTAGTCTGTTCTTTATTCCTGCACTATTACATGGAGCAATAAAGGGGAATTCACATGCAAGCGTCAAGCAGCGGAAACAGCAATCAATTAGCTGAGCGAAACGAACATTGATGTAAAAAATATTTTTACTCTTGACGCATGCATGTGAATGCACTTTAAGTAAAGTAAAACAAACATATTTATTTTTTAATATTGCACCAGTTCAAGTAGTGCAGGAATAAAGAACAGACCTTTTGTGTCATTCATAGGCTTGTTCTTTTTGGTTGAAGTAATTTATCTTTCTTCTTCTTCTTTTCTTTTAAAAAGAAAAGGAAGAAAGATGAACTGGTGCAAAAGTTCAGCTAAAAGAATAGGCTTCATATCTCTTGCTGAAAAGCACCCTATATTTATTGATTCTAGATTTTCATTTTTTCGCCATCACATCAATTCATGATAAAAAAGTTCACAAGAACAGTGTCACATTTTGAAAGTTAGTTGATCCTGCGAATTATAAATGATCATAGAATTTGTGCACATCACTTTTCATTTCTCACATTTCTTAGAGGAAAAATTATATGAAAACTCTCAGAAAAATTCATAGGATTTCTTCTTCCTTAGTAGCTTACTACTTACTGGTATTTTCTACCGAGGGTTTAATCTGGATCAGAATGTAAGAACCAACCAACTACAGTTGAGCATTCCCCTGTTCGATTGTAAATTCTAATCCAGATTAAACCCTCGGTGGAAACTAGCCAGTTTCAGTATTTGTAAAGTTTTGAAAGAAGTCAACTTCCCTCATATGCCTGTGGTGCGCACACTTTGTACTCAATCAGTGTACATCATAAACGACCTACAGTTTAACGTCGATACCGAATGATGATTTTGTTTAGAAAAGAAATCCAAGGCTCCTATTCTGTAAAACTTATAGAAATGAAAGGGAAATAAGGACGTCGAACTATGAATAAGATTTAAAGGACAGAAATGTCTTTCTATCCTCTTTTATCCTCTTTTGGCACATGCACAGAAAGAGGAAAAGTTACTGAGAAAGACAGAGATATCTTTTATATCTCTATCTTGCTCACATTTTCCACTCATTGGTTGGATAGGCTATTCCCCTTCTATTACTATAAATTCTATATCCTATTTTTGAAAAATATAGGATATGAGAAATTAAGGAAATATTGTAGTATGCGTTACATATATCATAGCATTTCCTTAGTTTTTCGTATGCAATACTTTTCAAGAATAGAGTCCCAAATCTAAAATGCTGATTAGATCTAAAAGAATATATCAATAACAGTGCTCAATTGTTTTCGAATCATAAATTTTCACATAATCTAAGGCTACGTTCCAAAACTTCTTCTCCGAGGAAAATTTTACTCGAAATATATAGTATACGTGACGTACTATAGCATATAAAGTAAAATCTTTCTCGAAGAAGAAGTTTGAGAACGTAGCCTAGACTAATAGACCACTCTGCTACTATAAAAGACTATGGGTACGGTCAACGCGGTGCTGCAAACGCTTTGAAGCATTTTTTAATTGGTCAGTTAGTAAAATTCTTTCTTCTAATTGGTCCATCAAATTCTTCAAAGCATTTGTAGCGAAACTTTGCTCATAGCCTGTATCTTCGACTCATTCTTAAATAAGATAGCAAAGTGAATAGTAGTTACACGTGGTCGCATAACAATTTTTTTTCTGAAGTACTTAGCGCATAGTTTATGTTAAACGACTCTGATTTTTTTAACTCAACAAGATAATGGCAAAATTAAAAAAAATTATTCTAGGGGATACACAAGTGTCTGCGAAAACATTCATGGTGAAGGTAATTAATTTTTGTTAATTTTTTTTAATAGCCCAATCAGCAGACAATGTTAAAAATGGTTTTCAAATATTTATTTTAAAATATCGTAAAAATATTTAATGTTTAAAAAAAATTTTTTTGAATATATTATACTTTAGGCTGTGTTTAGCAAATAAAGCAATTTTGCAATTATTGTAAAATTCATTAATATAATTAATCTTGCTAAGGGTTGAGTAATTAGTTAATTAATTAAAAGTTAAAGAGTTAATAATTTTTTTAAATTTAATTTAGTTAATTTGAAATAAATTAATTGTTAACTTGATTCAGTTACATTTAAATTTTAATTTATTAACTTTTTTCTTTTCAAGTTAAAGCTTTATTATCTCTGCGAATATTATTTTCTATAAAATCTTAAACGTTAGACAATCAGTTCAAAGGAAAACAATTTGAATGATGGACGCGATGCTCATACTGCTCAAATATAAACGTGAATCTACATCTTGATAGAACATACTGGAAGAAATAAGTGACAATACGAGAAAAACATCAGGGCCCTTCTGTAACTGTCGGTAAGTAAAACAGTTAGTAATCGAGTGAGAAATTAGAATGAAATCGATATCGAATCGACATCGATTTGATGATTTCGACGTTGAATCGACATCGATGTCGATTCCATTCTCATTTCCCATTGGGTTACTAACTGTTTTACTTATCGACAGTTACAGAAAAGCCCCTGATATTTTGCTCGTGTTGTCGCTTATTTTTTTCAGTATGTTCTACCAAGATGTAGATTCACGTTTATATTTGAGCAGTATGAGCATCGCGTCCATCATTCAAATTGTTTTCCTTTGAACTGATTGTCTAACGTTTAAGATTTTATAGAAAATAATATTCGCAGAGATAATAAAGCTTTAACTTGAAAAGAAAAAAGTTAATAAATTAAAATTTAAATGTAACTGAATCAAGTTAACAATTAATTTATTTCAAATTAACTAAATTAAATTTAAAAAAATTATTAACTCTTTAACTTTTAATTAATTAACTAATTATATTAATAAATTTTACATTTTGTGCAGAGCCCTTTACAGACTAGTAACCCAGAGCGCTCCGAGATTCGAACCGAGCCTAAGATTCTATTCTGAAACTCTTAATACAAGTTTCATTATAACTTCGTTGTGCAGCTTTTTTATCATGGTAAAAAAGCTGTGTAACAATGTTATAACAATAACGAAACTTGCGTTAAGAGTTATAGAATAGCCCTGCTGATCTCCTCTCCGAAATAGTAGACTTTCATCCTGTTACTGAGTCACAGCCCTAATGCTGATAGCTTCTTTTTGTGCCATTTCCTTCTATTAGAAAAGTCATACCAATATCTAACCAATGTAATAAAAGTGTTCCAACATCTGTCTATCCTTATCTGAAAGCTTGTGTGCGCTTGCGCGTGATTTATATTAGAGATCCTATAGTTTAGCGAATGTGGAAAAAATGATGGATAGAAAGAGATATTGCTGTCTCGTATGCATGCGCAAAAAGTATTAGAATACAAACAATACTTGATGACAATATCTGAAGAAATCAATTGAGATGATCAATTAGCCGAATTATGCAATTATAATTTATTAATTTTTTCTATGTTTGAGATCTCGGAACGATTTCTAATCTCTTTCACACATTTTTACTCATCTGTTATATAGTTATTTATCTTTTTCTTTTCTTCGCACTGATTTTTCGACAATGTATGTACGAAGCTATCCGAAGAATATCGAGTGGACCAAGGTGAAGAACCAATCAGAAGTTGTGCCCACTTTGGCCAAACTCTGATTATAGAAGATTTGTTCGCGTCGCATGCTCTAACATGTTGTAATATGCTCCTATCATAGGTTCTTACTCCAACCCGCTTGATAGAGTGAGTAAGAGCTGTGATAGGAGCATGTTGGAGCATGTTGGAGTTTGCGACGCGACAAATTTAGAATCTCTAATTTATATGTGAACTTTAAACGTGCATGTGTATGTTCAGGAAGGAAGACTAAGGCCCGTTTCCACCAACGCAGATTAATTTTAATCTCGGTTCAACTTAGGGGCTCCGCATAATAAAAGAAACAGGGAACAAAGAATAGAGTATTTCAATCTATCAGAAACTGTGTATTCCACAATACATGATTTCTGATAAGTAGAAATTCTTATTCTCTGTTCTCTGTTCCCTGTTCCTTTTATTGTGTGGAGCTTCTTACTCTTTATCTTGTTCTAATTCTAAAGATTAAAGTTAATCATTGGTGAAAATGAGCATAAAGAGACTCATAAATAAAAGTCATACGAAGTAAGAGGTAAGGAGACTCAACTTCGTGAAAAAAGATGGAACTGTTTCCTGAGCCGAATTGGGAGGGAATTCCCTACCTACTAATTTATAACTAATTTATAACTAATTTGATCATTTGCACTATGTTAGATTATCATAGAACTTAACTGCTTTACATGAAATTAACAAAGTTAAATAAAAATAAAAATATAAATATAAATATTTTAAACAATTAACTATCTACTAATGATCATTTATTGTTTGTCACATTACTTAACAAAACATATGTTCATTTTATTGTCAATTTTATTGTCATTTTATTGATTATATTGTATCACTGCATTGAGATATTTTATACAAAGCAGCTTTAATATGTACTGGTCCAGTGTAGTGTGAGTGATCGAATTCACTATTAGACGCTATTTGCAATATCAAATTCCTTGCACTTCAATTGCAATTTCTTGCAATTCAAATTTCCTTGCACAATGAAAGATTTCAATACCAATTTCATGATGTGAAACAGACCTATTCATAGTCAATTTTTACATTTAAAACTGTCTTAAGATATCCGTAAGTCAATCCGAGGACTATATTAATATCTTAAGACATTATTTAAGAAGGTTTTAAAATAAGAACGGAATGAATGCCATCCCACGTTAATATTTCACAATTGGTGATAGTTTCCTCCTTATAAACTATCCATAGACGGAGAGGATAGGCTATGGTCAAAAAAGTCTCGCTACAAATGCTTTGAAGCATTTAATGGACCAATTAGAAGAAAGAATTTTACAAACTGACCAATTAAAAAACGCTTCAAAGTGTTTGCAGCATCGCGTTGACCGTATTCTGTGAGACACTATCCAACTATGCACACCATGTTATCCCTTCCATGATGCTCTCCACTGACAATACTTTCAACTGTAGTTCTGAGAATCAAGCCAGTTGGCAATTTTATTTATTATTTCAGATAAAAATTTGAAAAAGTGCATACTTGTGAAATCTTCAGAAGTGAAGTTTTTATCATAATAAAAATCAAATGGTGTTTTACTTATTTTTTACAGATTTAAATGTATGATTTAAAAAGAAACATATCAAAAAATTAAAATTTCATAACTTTTGCATAATAAAAAATCATCACATTTTAGAGACTTTAGTACTTGAGGATATTTAGTTTGGAAAAAAATAATATAATAATGCTAGCTTCAAAAAGTTGAATTATTTGTACATATGAAAATTAAAATTTTTATTAATTAAAAAATTAGATCTTTCTCGTTAAAAAATAGTAAAGTAACTTTTATAACAGATTACTTACAACAGATAACTTTTACAACATTTTGTTTATTTTTAATACAAAAAATGCCGCGTTCACAAAAATAGGACACAACTTTTACAAAAATATATATGATTTGAACATTTCGAACTATGTTGCAAAAGTGTTTCTCTAATGAATGCAGCCA
>NW_017259267.1:773406-801880 GCF_001594045.1 Atta colombica | reverse complement strand
ATATATATATATATACAAAATTTTTTTTAATTTTGTTTTAGAGACGAAGACATCAAAGAAGAAAGACAGATAAAATGCAGAAGAACAAACATAAAAAGAAGTTGAAGAATCTATATGGACTTATGGTCCTATTAAAGGATATAATATCAAATTACATGAATCTTCATCATGTAAGACTAAATAATGAAGATGAAAGTGATGAAGATAATTCATCTTTGTACAATATGTCTTTGGACGATTCATCCTCGGATTCAGGCGTTTCGTCTTTAAATATTTCGTTTCCATCAAGCATTTCGTCTTTAGATATTCCGTCTTTAGACACTTCGTCTTCCAGCGATTCGTCTTCAGAAGATTCGTTTTCAGATGTTAATTTAGAAGATATATTTCCAGAATATTTACTTCCAAAATTTATTCCCAAAATAAGCCAGAACATTTATTGTCTTATTCAAAACGAACAATACTGTTAAATTTAATAATATTAACCGATTTGCAGGACAATCTGATGTACTATGACATTGCACTATATTGTTTAAAGTTTGTTTTATTCCTTGATTTTCGAGTTTATATATGCAAGATTTTTTTTTATTTTGTTTTAGAAATAAAAAAAATCAAATATAAAGAAATATCATTCCAAGTACAATCAAAGACTAGGACCTATGTAGGGCACACAGCGAAAGAGATATTGCGCAGCATTAAAGAGAAGAAACATCATCAATGTTATTATTTCTCTAATAATTCGCAATATATTTAATAACGATAATAAAATCAATTATTGTGCAAAATTGAGAAACAGAGCACACAGAGATTGGACACTTTGTAAGGAAAATGCCGATTATATGACTTCTTCACACAAAAGTAACCCCCATTCCTTGGCAATACAGTCAGAACAATCGGTCATGTGACGGTCCACATATACTTACTAAACCAGGAGCTCATGTTCGTGAGTAGTATCATGATGTAAAAAGACAAAGTATATCAACATCATGTATGTGTAATAGTCCATGGTTTCAACCATCAATAAGAATGGGTCGTTCGAAATGTAGTCTTATTAAGCGATTGATTCTTGTGGATTCATGAATAAGAATCAATTGCTTGATGAACAAGCCACATTTCGAAATCCATCGATAAAAAAGTGTTGCAATCTTTCTGTGACGATTGTACATATATACTAACAAAAAGATATCCCAATTATAATAACAAAAATACAATTTTCAATGAAATATGTACATACATACATTAGATCATTTATTTGAATCAAACTAGTTTGAATTGAACAGTTAAACTGAATAATAATCGATATCAAATAATAATAATAATAATTGATATCAAAGCAACTGTACATAGCTGTTAAGTATTTGTGAAGTAATCAAGTAACTGTATTAAGATTCGGTGACTTGATAAATTATGATCGTTAATATATTTTAAGGGTACATATTCTCGTGTAACCACACTAAAAATAAGGTTTTTTTGGAATTGACGCAGTTGAAAAAATGAGATGACCAAATGATTGACACTATATCTTGAGAACCAATAGTCAAAAATTAAAAAATAAAATTTTTTCTTAAAGTTTATTTGCGTGGAGACCAGAATTATTGAAAAATATTGAAAATTCGTGAGTTGACAAGTATTTTTAGAAAATAATGCAAAAAACGCTTTTTTTTAGCTCAAAAAAGTTGAACAAAAATTTAATTTTTAGTGAAATCGATTTATTCTGGTTTACGCGACTAGTCAATACTAGTCAAATCTACGAATACAATGCCGCAAGAATTTTTAAAATTGATCGGTCAGTTTTTCTGAAATCGTGTAAAAAAAAACAATGTTTTGAGAAAAACGCGTTTAAAGTTTTTAAAATAATTAAACTATTTACTATTAATCAGCGATTCCTGGTCCATAAAATAGGCCTTCAATTTCCTCAAATATAAAGAAGAACTTTTGGTTCTAGTGTTGTTAATTCTTCGAATTTCTTTTTGAAATTTTGAAAACAAATACAAATAGACTTTTGGCTGTAGAATCGTTAATTCTCCAAATTTCTTTTTGAAATTTGAATAGTACATTGTTGAAATGTAGTATATAAAATCGAAATATGCAATAAAAAAAATTTTTTTGAAAATTTTACACGAGAATGTATCCTTAAGCAATTGTAATATATTTCATATTAATTTTTATAGTCTTCAGAGTTCACTGCATCTCGATTTTTCCGAAATTAATGTATTTTTTCACAAGATTTCAATTTTATCTGAATAAAAATATCCAGTATTGTAATAAATAGAGAAATGAATCGAGCAAGAATTTAGTATTCATAATCACAAATTATTTCTTTCACATAAATTAATTAAATATTTTGTTAAAGTTCTGACGCTGCAACCTCGATTTTTTTCTATTCGAATATTTTTTATGTTGAAATATCTTAAAAAGTGATATACCGCATCGCAATATACAAAATATTATGTAATACAACGAATTATTATAATTGTAATAATATTTCGTTCTGTGCTGAAGAAATATTCGTATCTGTGCTATATTAAAAATTGATAATTCATTATCCACTGATTCATGTTTTATCCATTGATAGCAAACAATTAGAAATAGCAATACATGAAATTGCTAACATTTTGTATTAGCACTTGTATTATTATTTTTAAATAAAATAATTAAAATCAAAGAAATAATTCTCTCATTCCAAAGGCATTTTTGCACATTTGTATTATTCCAAATACTTTTACATTATTTATTAATTATATTATTTTTGTGTGCTTGTATTATTCCAATTATTTTTATATTATTTTTTCAAACATTTTAGGTATATATGATCGTATGTGATTATTTCGTGTTCAAATTGCGCGGGTGTATTCAGCTATGTTCAGCGGACTCAACAGTTGAATGACCGCTCGCTGTTATTAGTGCATTCTTTTAGATCCAATCAGCATTTTAAATCTGAGAAGAATATATCAATAGCAGCGAGCGTTCACTCACTATTGAGTCCGCTAAACGCAACCATTGGTTCCATTCGTATAGCCATTACTGTGCACCAATGGGCGCATTCAGTAGACACAACAGTTAAATAAGCGCTCGCTGCTATTGATGTATTCTTCTAGATCTAAAATTTTGATTGAATAAGCTAAAAGAATACATAACTGGAACGAAAATTTATGAATTACGCCGATAAGTTTAATCGTCTGATTAGTCCATTGGAATTGACCAATTGCATTTATCATTTCGTTTGACAACAGATGCGATTGGCAGATTCAATTCCAATGGACTAATCGGACCATTCCAATGGACGATTAAACTAATCTGCGTTTCCTAAAGTTAATCATACACAATTTTCGTAACAATAACTGTAAACATAATATAGATTTTCGATCAATCGCGATTCGTCCGTAACCATAATCATAACAATCGAGCGACGATTGATCGAAAACCTTACTGTTACTATTACGGAAAATGTGTGTGACTAGCTTTAGATTCGTTTTCACAATATATGATTACTTAAAAATTAAAGGATACCAACCGGTTATAGGATTCATCAATGAAATTCATTCATAAATTTTTTGGTTACCTTTAATTTTTAGATAACTATATATTGTGAAATCGACCTAATAATGAATCTTTAGTGTACTTTTATAGAACTGTTCTATTATACTAGTTCAAATGAAATATTAATCAGAGTCTGGAAAGTATTTATTTTTAATGTGTATTTATCGACACACGGATATGCACTTGAAGGAAACAATCTTCTCGAACTCGATTGAGGATCGATTAGTGCGTTATCGCCGGTTGAATCGTGCGGCACCGTGGCAGCAACATTTCCGGCGGAACAGCATTGTCGCGGATGATCACGTGATCGAGGATCGACTTCTTCGTTTGTGGCCACGAGGTTTTGTGGTAAAAATTGAGTTTACCGGGTGGAAAAGGCCCCCTATTTTTGTAGTTATACAAAAATGCCCTCCAGCAACCCGTTGCCACCCAAAGAAAATGCCCTGTTCAAGCGGATCCTGGTGAGTAACGGCTGATCAAAATACTCTGTTTTGGACCCCACTCTCCGGCAAGCAGAGTGCATTTGCCGTGTTCTAATGATAAAGCATTTCCTCGGGGGAGTAAAACGGCAAAAGGTCACTGGTGACCGCGTGACGCAACCGCTTGCTTGACGTTATGCATGAAAACCCGTCTCGCTCAGCGACATTCTGCAACGATCTGCAACGTCGATTCTCGCGCGAATACAAGACAAAATCCACCGAACCCCCCCTCCTATCTAACCCTATAAATGCCTACAAATGCATCTTCTGATATATGTTCTCTTACAGAGATGCTACGAACACAAACAATACAAAAATGGGCTGAAGTTTGCAAAACAGATCCTGTCAAATCCCAAGTTCAGTGAACATGGGGAGACCTTGGCGATGAAGGGTCTCACTCTCAACTGTCTGGGCCGTAAGGAAGAAGCCTACGATCATGTGCGTCGTGGTCTTAGGAATGATTTACAGTCCCATGTTTGTTGGCATGTTTATGGTCTTCTGCAGCGTTCTGACAAGAAATACGATGAAGCTATCAAGTGTTACAGAAACGCACTCAAGTGGGACAAAGATAATATTCAAATCCTTAGAGATTTATCATTGCTACAAATCCAGATGCGGGATCTGGAAGGTTATAAGGTAAATATTTAGCATTTATCTCTTTTATTGCAAGTTCTTACTTTGTCACACATATTCTAAAGCTATATTGGATTTTAATTATATATTTATGAATATATATTGATTTGTCATAGGATACCAGATATCAGTTGTTTATGTTACGTCCTACTCAACGAGCTTCTTGGATCGGATTTGCTATTTCATATCATTTGTTGAGAGATTATGAGATGGCATTGAAAATTTTAGATACTTTTCGAAATTCTCCAATGGTATGTTATTTATACATAAAGATCCTTTATATAGAAATAAAAATATTGTATAATAAAAATATTTATTATATCTACAGATTTGTTATGATTATGAACATAGTGAGTTGTTGTTATATCAAAATATGGTCATCCAGGAATCAGGAGAATGTGAACAGGCGTTAAAACATTTAGACAAGTATAGTGATCAAATTTGTGACAAGGTTACTGTCAAAGAAACTTATGGTAAATATATAACATGGTTATTCCAATTGTATTTTTACTTGAATATTTCTTTAATATTTCTTGAATCATTTTCTAGGTAAATTAAGACTTCAACTGAAACAGTATGCAGAAGCAGAACAAGTTTACAAGGAGCTATTAGATATTAATCCTGAAAACACAACGTACTATACTAGGCTAGCAGAGGCTGAAAGACACTCTTCACCAAGCGAAACGTTGCAAATGCTCCAAAGATACGAAGAACTCTTTCCTCGAGCATTAGCACCGCGCCGTTTGCAACTTAATTATGCGACAGGAGATGAATTTAAAGTCTTAGTTGATCGATATTTACGAAAAGGTAAATTTTTTACAAAAAAAATTTCTTTGCACATGCAATTATTTATTCAAATAATATTTTTACAATGTCATGTATTTAATTGGATTTATTTCTTTCTAGGACTTCACAAAGGTGTACCACCGTTATTTGTGAACCTTCGTTCATTATACACTGATAAGGAAAAGGTCGAAATCATATCATCTC
Organism: Atta colombica; assembly: GCF_001594045.1. NCBI lineage: Eukaryota > Metazoa > Arthropoda > Insecta > Hymenoptera > Formicidae > Atta > Atta colombica. Next base: position 796,241 of record NW_017259267.1, on the reverse strand, counting down.
TACTTGTGCAATACAAGGAGGCATTAAAACTTCACGACCACTTTAGCGATCAAGAAAAAGATAATCCACGAGAACCAGCATCCGCGTTATTATGGACTTATTATTACCTAGCGCAACATTACGATTACCTCGGTCAAACGGAAAAGGCATTGATTGAGATTGACGCTGCCATAGATCATACTCCTACGCTTATAGAACTTTTTGTTACCAAAGGACGCATTTATAAGGTAGAATCTTACATATGTAAATGCAGTATTATTTGCAGTATTACTTTGTAGCGTTATAAGCCTTGAAGAACCATAATATTCTCTGGCTTTATTATAATAGAAATTTTTATGGGAAAGGATTATGAGAATTATAAGTTTATTTTTAAAACTTTTGTGCCATTTAAAAATTTCTTCAAGAGATAACGTAATATTGCTATTCTATTATTACTTATCCATAATAATCTTGAATTAAATTTATATTTTGGATATTTGTTTGTATTGAGTGAAATATTTTTCCATTCAAAATTCCTAGTATTATGCGAGGTGAAAAGTCACACATATGAGATTCGAACCTGGATTTTTGGTTTGATAAACAACTGTTGCAGTGAGCTATTTGACACCTCGCATAATCGGTACACAAATATTTATTCTAAAGAATAATGTGGAATATATATGTGGTCTAAATAGAATTTCGTATGTTAATAGCATGCGGGTAATGTTCAAGAAGCTTATAAGTGGCTCGATGAGGCGCAGGGGTTAGATACGGCTGACCGATATATTAACTCTAAATGTGCCAAGTACATGCTTCGTGCGAATCTTATTAAAGAGGCGGAGGAAACATGTGGGAAATTTACGAGAGAAGGAGTTTTAGCTATGGAAAACTTGAATGAAATGCAGTGCATGTGGATTCAAACAGAAGCGGCCAACGCATATAAACGTCTTGGAAAATATGGAGAAGCATTAAAAAAATGTCACGAAGTTGATAGGGTAGGTAATAGTATATTATACTATTGTAATATATATTGTATGTGTATATGTGTGCGCGCGCGCATTCAACTTAAAATGTATACGTTATATATCTCTTGTACCATGATTATTTGCAGCATTTTTCGGAAATCATAGAGGACCAATTCGACTTTCATACATATTGTATGCGGAAAATGACGTTGCGATCTTACGTGGGTCTCTTAAGGCTAGAAGACGTTCTTCGAGCTCACCCATTCTACTTCAAAGCAGCAAAATGTGCAATGGAGGTTTATTTGCGGCTACATGATTATCCTTTGCCAGATCCAGCGCAAACGCAAGAAATCGACACTGGTGAGTATTATTTATCAAAATAATTTTTTTGAACAGCCATGCATAGTATATCTTTTATAAATTTTTAATCTAAATCCAATTAAACGCCATGCAGATTATGTCACAATTTAAATTTAATTTAATTTTAATTAAAAAATTTAAATTTAATTTAATTTTTAAGTGGTGGATAGGTGGAATAGTAACAGTATTGGCTGTTCAAATGTTACGACTTATTTAAAGAAACATATATTTACAAAATTCTTTAATTGAATTGATTACATTGCAATTAAATACATTATACATATATACACATATACAAATATACTTTGTTGGTATATTTGTATAATATTATTTGAAAAAGATTTTATACGAAAAATTACAAATAATGTCAATTATATAATATTTAATACGATATTGTCGGAAAAAGATTGACATATAAATAATTAATAGAATTAGGAAAAGCCATTACATTAATCTGTATAAAATATTTAAAACTCAGTAAACAGAGAAGCATCAATATTTGTTGTTTTATATATATTTTATGTTTTATTCAACTTCACATTTCGCACATAGAGAAAAACTTAGAAAAAAGATTCGGGAAAGAACACTACAATCTGCCAAAGCGCGTACATAAAATAGACAATAAGTAATTATGTTATATGTACACGTATCCCATTAATCACAGATAATGTGCAAATATGCGATAACGAGGCGCATACTACAAATCGCATACGCGAATACGATCGCACATCTATTATTTTAAACGGGGAATCAGGTTGCATAATAAATTACGCGTTTATCGTAAAACGTAGCTATAATTATCTAACTTAATCAATTCGTATTTACAAGTACAATAAATACATTAATAATACGCGTATGTATGTGTGCGGCCGACATGCACGCAGGCGATGCGCGATCACTTCGCGCGCTGGACATCCGCGAGATTATGGCATTGCGCGCGACTGCCGTTGGACACGCGTTCACCTTATCCCGGTCGTCTTCGTAATCTCGACCCCCTGGGCTTCGGATAGACATATCCACTATTCTGGTCCTGTCGTTGCGTGATCGCCTGCGGCGTCAGGAAGTAAAAGTGGCCAACATCGCCGGGTAGTCGATACGCGAAGTACGCGTTCGGGTTATTCGAGTGATTGTCCTGTACTGTGATGGGATCGATAAATTCGGCATCGGGATTTATGGAGGGACGCGGATTCCTGTAGTTGACCTCTATGTCGTCCAACAGCGATACGGGTTCCTGAACGTTCTCCAGTTCCTCCCGAGACTCGGAGAAAGGCACGAAATTATTGGTGTGTCTGTTAGCTGGCTGTATCGTGCCTCGCAACCTGTAACGAGGGGTCGGCTGTTGTATTCCTTGATTTTGCAATCGATAGTTTCCCGTTTGCAATTCATAGTTCGGTAATTGCGACGGCTGTTTCGACCGATGTTTAGGATCAATTATCTCGACGAACTCACTGTCCGGATTAATCGGCGGCAAGGGCTGCCGGTAGTTGACAAGAGTGTCGTCCTTGAGGGAATAGGGTCGCTGTGACTGATCTCCATATCGCACTTTGACATTGAGCGTGTTGTAAGTTATCGGTCGACCGGTCTTGTAAACATTCGGCACATAGGCATTCGCGTTACGATCAGGTTTCTCCGTGACGCTGCTCGATTTCCCATAGATGGGAGTTGTGGTCGATATCCGCGTGTCCGGTAATTTCTTACCAAAGATCGTGAAATACTCTTTCGTAACGTCGTCCAATAGCTTCTCATCCTGCTGCGTGAAATATGCGTATTGCGGATTGGGTGTCGTATCTACGATCGGATAGGACGTGCTCGTAGAATAAACCGGATGTTGCGTCTTGTATACTTGTTTCCGTGATTGATGTCGCGACGGGGAATCGATGTCTTCGTAGTCGTATTGCCGATTACCAGTCTTGATGTCCTGATACTCGCTGTATACTGAGTCTTGCTGCTGCTGTTGCTGCTGTTGCTCCCCATGATACGGTGATTTCTGATTATCGAGTTTTGAGTAATCCGCTATCTGAAAGCTATACTGATAAATCGGTTTAGGCTTCGTTGTCTGTCGATAGTACGTTTGTGACTTTGGAGTCGTGTAGTACGTCTGCACCGGACGTGCAGGAACAGGCTGATAATAAATGGGCGCTTGATCGGCTAACATACGTTGGCCCTGATCCCGAGACGAGTCGAATTTCGTTGACGTGGTCTCCGAATTGTCGGTGTACTGGTACGTCTGCGAATTCTTTACGATGTTATCAATGAGCTTCACCTTATAATCTTTTGAGGTCTCAACCGGCGGGATCGTCTCATAATAGTTCTTCTTCTGCTTAGATCGCGACGACTCGACATTGTAGTACGGCGATTTTGTCGTACTTTCGTAATAAATTGGTGGTTTCTCTGTGACGTCCGAATTCTCATCGGTCGATTCTTCATAGAAGTAATAGGACGCATGGCTGGCAGATCGATCGGGCTGACTAGTGGTGATAATAGTCTTTATGGAAGCCGGGGTGACTTCTACCGGTCGCTCCAGCGATGATTGCGTGGTCGATGGGTAATACGCGAGAACCGGAATCTTACTCGTGACCAGAGTGGACCAGTCTTTCTGCTGAGTCGTCGCCTCGGACACCTGATTTCCGATTACGGGGCTGATAGTATATATCTCGGTATTTTCGAGAGTGTGCGGTTTCCCAGGTGTCGACGTTGTGACATCCATGCTAGATATAATCTTCTTAGATTTAAATGTGTTTGTCGCATTCTTTACTGTCGTACGACCGAAGGATACCTTCGTGGAAGTCGACGAAGTAGTACTTGTCTTGGTTACCAAACTGGGCGGAATGGACGAGGCCTTGCTCTGTTTAGTTGTAAACTTCCTCGGTGGTAAATATGTTGGACGTGTTGCCGGCGAGGATGTGGTCGTCGGTCTCTTTGTGTACTTCTTCGTGGTAGTTTTCTTGTCGTCCAGAACAGAGAAGAAATCCGGCGGCGGAGGCAGTATAATACCGGGCACCAGGGGGCCCGGCGGCACAGCAGTCGTATTATCTTGTGGATAATAGAAACTGTACGGCGGCGGATAGTAGATGGACTGATCCTCCTCATCATAATCCGACTGGTTACCTGGTGGCGGCACGAATATCGCACCAGGCGGTATGGCATGATAGAAAGGCGGAAGAGCGCCAGGCGGATGAGGAAATTCCGGTTTTATTTCCTTCTGATCATTGTTACCCCTAAATGATTTCTCCTCGACGGAGAAGTTTCCTGGGAGACCGAAATCTGGGGTGAATACCGTGCCGTTCGGAGCGATTGAGAAGAACGGATCCTCTCCTGGTAATAATCCCTTTGTGTAAAGGGTGTTGTAGTCGAGAGTGCCGTTGCCGATCTCTTCCACGGTGCCATTTGGACCAATGATCTGTACCGGTCCCCCCTCCGTGAGTTGTACCGGAAAGGGTGGCGGTACCTTTGGCCTCGATGGTATCTTGACCTGCCGTTTGGGCGCCTTGTAATCATCGATAGGCGGCCATTTTGGCTGCTCGCCATCACCGCTCTGCTGCTGGCCGCCGTCCTGTGCATGTTCAGGAAATTTCCCACCCCTCAATACCAGCACGTGGTTCTCGGCCAGCCAGATCTCGTCCTCGTCGAGGCCACCCAGATTGTCGATCGTGTCCTTGGGCACTTCAGGATTGTCGAGATAGCTGATGATGCCGGGTCGTTTCGGGCGATTGCCGTAAATCTCGTTCTGTATGAGACCATACTTGCCCTCCTTGACCTGCTGGGAGAGTGTTTTTTTCCCGTCCTCGTCGTCGCTACCACCACCGTCGCTGCCGCGATTACTTTTCCCCTCCTTACCGCTGCCGGCTGCCGACATGAGAATTCCATCATCCCATAGCGATTCGTCTCCACGGAGTTTTGTATCAACTTTCAGGTGACCCCCGATCAGATGGTGAGACACTTTTCTTCCGGGTTCTGTGGTGATCTTGTTGGGCGACGTGCTGCTCGGCAATCTCGTGCCTTGGTTGTAGGATATATGTTCCTTGCCTGATCGACTAGAGTTCTCAATGTGCCTCCTCTCTCTGATCATTGATGATTCCGTTATGATCGCGCATGTCGCTATCAGTGTTAGAACTAGTGATAGCTTCCACGGAGATAATGCGAGATGCGTCATCTGAAAATAGATGATGCTCATGTTATTCTCTGATCCCAAATTTGTATGTGCAGATATGAAACTAATTGTCTAGATAGATGATTTCTTCAAATTATCCGAGTGTTAATCATTGTGATTTTACACTGATAAATTATACTTATTTATATTTGGATAGCTAATTGTGAAACTATAGTGCTGTAATACGTATATAAAATCACAGTTTTGAAGAAATCATCGATATAATGGCGCACTGTTCGGCTAATTATTTCGTAATTGTATTTTCGTATCAGAATAATATTTTTATCCCGCGATAAAAAAGTTATTTTTATTCCGCACAAGAGACAGTATGGGAAAGTATAGACTCGTATATTTTAATACGCAATTTTCTATATCCTAGGAGCTGTATACGTAATTAAATCATACGCTATTTTCCATGCTGCGTTGAAATGATTTCTGCGTTTAATAGGTCAGTAAAAGACGTTGTGTTGCGCAGTATATGAAACAGTTTATTATTCACAATGACCGGAATTACATTCATAGATGTCGGTAGACGTAGCACGCGGTTTCCAGCGTATGTCAAGGATCTAATTGCGCAACGACGCCAATTAAGTACTAAGTCACGAACAAAGCGTATGTTTATTCGCATCCTAGCCAGACCTATTGCTGCCCCGCAATTTAGTCTTGCGGTAACAGAGATACGCTACTAATGGTTCTTGCTCTTATTACCATTTTACAAATTGTGCCACAGTAAATCTCTGAAGTATTTTCAACTGTGTTCGGTTTTATGAATAGTCGTGATGTTTGAGAAAATATGAAAAAAAGAAAACGAATATTTAAAAAAAACGTAAATATCGAATGATATTCCATCTCCCGAAATGACATTTTAATATTTCAGCGTGAATATCGTGAGACAAGAACAATTTTCGCGAATCGCCAATCTTCTACGTATCGGTAGTTGATCTCTTGAGACCTATACTCGTACATTCGGAGAATTCGTTAATTCCACCACTCGGGATTGCGGTGATACCGAGAATGCGATATTGAGGGGGCTGCCACGCCTTTCCCTGGCGAATAGGCCGGTGAACGTTCGACAAACATTCACGGGTCACTGGAGTACCAGCCGACTCGTAATGACTCGCGACTAAGTAACGAACCGGTGCGAACAACGTAGGTAGGTTTCCTGTAGACATACGCCGATGCATTAACCATCGCAAGAGCGTGTTGCTGCAACGCGCGGCTCGTGTAAGTTTGCGGAAGTAACGCCAGCGCAAGCAACACGATAATACGCTTCCGACAGACCCACGGACGTCGCACTTCGCCTATCTCTTCGATATTTTTTCTGAAAGCTTCTAACTTCCTTCGTTTCGTTTATCCGTGATCCAAGGATGCGTCCTACGTTTATTTTGATACATTAATTGCTCACTTCACTGTCACTATAAATAGAAAGTCGTTATATAAATAACGATGCAAGCAGTATATAATTTCTATTGAAATATCGCGTACATAATAAAATCATAAATTGCATAATCGAATATCAATACCGTGAATTATCAATCAATGTTTACCACTCGGAAAGAACTGTTTCACTGAAATATCTAAAAATTTAAGTATGGATACAGATCTGTATTTTGTTGAATTATTAAAATAATTATGTAATACTGATTGTTAAAATTTTGCAATATTGTCGTCAACATTTAGACATTCTATATAATAATTTGATCGAACAAAATTATTTTTAGATCTGTATCTAAATTTTTAGATATTCTAGCAAAACCGTTCTTTCCGTGCAATGTTTTTCTATTTCAATCTTCACGATTGCCAGCTTTTTAAAATACATGTCCACAATCGATTTTCCTGTGAATTCCAAATTACGTTTAATGAATGCGATATTAAAGTATACCTTTCTCTACATCCGGAACAGAATAAACTTTACTGGGATTTCTGGTATGTCGCTGAATTGCTATAATTGAACCGTCACATGCGATAATGCGCTTCTTCGGAAAACCTGCAAGGTGACCAGTCCGACGATGGAGACATAAAACGCCTTACGTGAGTGCATTCGATTTCTCCGCGCAAATAACTACTTAATCTACACGTGATACGTGATGGAATACCGACGTTTATTCGCGCGCAAGAAGAATCAATATAACACTCGATTACTGATGCACGTGCTCGAAGTCATCAACACGTCCTTAATACCTGAGGATACACCGCTGATTTATCGCGAGTATCTATGCATGTATCTATGTTTGTAAACTTGCCACGAGTCTTACAATCACCAATTATTCCGTAAAAATCATCATTAATTGTCAATAAGTACTCGTTAAAATCATTAATTGTCAAACTGCTCTGTAAGAATCATCATTAGTTCTTAGTAAACACTTCAAAATACTCAGATTATATCTTCAATTAAATTAAAACATCAATAAAGTCAATATCTTCAATTAAATTAGAAGCTCAAACAGCAAACACAAATTTCATGCATGTAAGTTGCGAATATGAATTTTCTTCGCGCTTCGATAAGTCAGACCGGCCGCGGATACCTCCATTGTACACTCACCAACGGGCTTACTCTACGACTTAGCATACTCACTTTCTGACATTTAACCGACACTACCCACAACACTATGAACTATTGATGTGTTCTACTTTATATGAAAATCGCACCTCTCGATTTGCGTTTTACTGACAGGACCGGTTCTCGATCGCACTCATGCTACGCGCGATCCCGATGTTACAGATCACATAAGGTGATTTTCTCACGTTCAAGTGCGTATCCTCCAATTAACGTTTAGCGAAGTATACGTTGGTTGATTTTATGTGTTGATAAATGGTCGTAGTATTTTCGGTATTTTTATCGATGGAGATGGGAGAAACGCATCGCGGGTCTCGATGGAACCGCGATACAACCGTTCGAATCGGCATGGTACACGTGACTGGCGGATTTTCATCACCCTCTCCCGGGATACCGGATCCGCCAAGGACGTTTGTCGGGGAAGGTGGAACCGTTTCCAAGTGATAGCGTATGGCAGCTCCGCCGGTGGAAAGGAGGAAGTCGGAGGAGGCTGGTTCGTACGATTAACGATCGTAATTAGATCGTTGCTTCGTGTCTGGCATTATTTCAGCGTCGCTGATTACTCGGGGGTGTTTTATGCGCGACAGTCCTCGCACGAGGACACGTAACTTCGGAAAGAGGTACAATGAACGCGTAATGTCGCGGCGCCTTTCACTTTCTGTCGACAATCGGCAGCGGTCTGGTTTTGCTTATTTTTCAGGGCGATACTCACGTGACGAACGACGACAGAATCACGCCGCGCATTTGCTCGGATTACCCGAACGATTGCCTAACAAAACCTTTTTGTGCACAGCAATAAACTACTCATAAATCAAGCCGATACTTTGCTGTCCATTTTTGCTGTCTGTGCAACACGCGACTCTCGCCTAATAGAGGTTTGTTGAATGGGCAGTTCTCGGATCATTTGCCGAAATTGCGATCTTGAATGGTTTCGTCGACTTTTGACGTCCGGATCCGAACTATTAACGTGCGAGCTTTGTTGGCCACTCGAGTTGTGAGAACTCGAATAATCGCTTCGTTCCTTCGTCCCGCACATTTTGTACAATTCCCACACAAAGCGCGTAACGATTGAGATATATATTGCAAAATAGACTGGCCGTAAACGTCGCCAAATGGAAGTGGTCTGTTCTGTAAGACGAAAGTTGAAGGATTTTTCGAAGCGTGATGCAAGATAGCCGCGATTCCCACTGACAGGTGCCGTTACGTTGCCTCATTACACCGAGGTTTGCTCCAGAAAACATTCAAGACTAGACTTTGCCGTTACGACCGATAGCAGATCGCTTCGATCTCACTTGCCAAATTAGAAAAAGTCGGAAACTAGTTTCAAGATAGACGTGGCGTAATAATTATGATTCTTGTAGAGCTTTACTTGGAAACTCGAAGGGAAGAGTTATTTTCTTTCTTAAATGATTTATAAAAACCCCCTTTTTAATTTTACCTATAAAATTTATCATATCATTATATTTGTTACAATTTACGTATTCACTGCGTTTTAATATTATATAAAAAAAAAATCTGATAATTGCTACCAAATGTATTTTGTTTGCGTGTTAATAAACTTTTAGTAAATATTACCAAATATAATAATAGTAACCAACCGTTTTTGGTAATAATTACAAAAATTATCAATTTAATTAGTTATATTAAATGAACATTTAATTGAAATTATTTTACCAAGCTTTAGTAACTATCATCTAAGTTAATTATTATTACCACCCTTTTCTTGTATACTATACTTCGCATATCTTTTTTCACATTACAATATATTGATTATTCTCGTTAAAATTTTTTGTATTTATCGTTGCTGATAGCGTCGGCATATGCAAGTTAAATTAGTTTGAAAGCAATTTCTCGGCCACACTGATATCCCGAAATATAACGGAAATTGACCTTGAATCCGGGCCATCAAAGGCGTCCCACGGTTAAGATAAAACGGCATTGAGCCATCGCACTAGTTTCACGAGAGTGAAAGGCTAGTCTAGCAGAACGAGATCTTTGCAAAACAGCCTCACGTTGATTCATCAGATTGATATCGTTCGTTTTGTCGATCGTGTATCGCAATTATAACGCGATTAGCAGTTATGGTACCATTTTAGCTGGAGAGTATCTATTTGTATTGTTATTGGGAGTATATAGATTGTGTTATTTTGATATTTTGAGAGTTTAGTTGAAAAATTTTATCGATTTTTGTGATTCCTGATTCGCTTATCCTGCCGAGCAAGTACTGTAAAGTCATACAATTACTGGTGTACGTGGACACACCAGACACCACGTAAGAGATCTACCGTTATCCAATTGAATTTACGCTTTCAACTACTTTCCTTTTTGTTTCGCGTTGTGCTCGCTGAGCAGCATTAATTCCTCGCCGCTACGGCTTGACTTTCGGCACGTCGTAACGATTTTACAGCTACGTGTAGAAACTTTGGGATACATACACTCGAAAGTGGCCGATCACACTGTGGAACTCGATAATCTACTGTAAACGATATCCTAGTCGCGATGCACTTCTCGCTCGAGCGCATCTTTATTTTTTTATTTTATAACCGTTAATTAACAATTTATAACCACTCTATTTTCGATGTTTAACTCAAGCTCTGCTGCGTTGTTATAGTACATTATTTTCGAACATATAATTTGTTACATTTCTTACGAATCTGCATGTTTGCGTAAGAGCGATAAAACAGGAGAAAGCTAAAACATGAATACGTGAGGTGTCCTGGTGTTATAGAGAAATTATCCCTATCTATCAGATACAAAGATAAATCGGAATATCCGTTTTACCTAGACACTCGATTGCTGCACTTGATGCTATATATTAATGCACTGCTTCAGGCTACGAGTACTCGTGAATTAAATTAACACGTTTGAAACATTGCTTTCTGTTGTATATAGATTTTACATGCATGCTTTCCTATATCTCTAGGGCAATTTAGCATGAATATCATATGAATTTTTGACATCTCTGATGTTATTTTTCTTCTATTGAGATATTATATTCTATCACACGTAGCACGAATGTATGAAAGATGAAATTAATTTCTCTTCCGTGTCTCGTTTTAACAACCAATTGCAGTAATTTTAATAAATGATTAAATTATTGAAATTGTTAAATTATTATTGAATACGTTATTAAATATTTTCAGCAAAAATATCTATAGGCTTATTTACATGTATTATACGATATTAATAGTATAGAGAGAAAAAATTTGCTTTGATCACTAATCTTATGCTGTGACAGCAAATTTATTTGCACATGTAAGGATCGCAAATTATTTGCAGGTGTAACAAATATTTATTCTTTTTGTATTCGCTATAAAAAAATTATTTGTAATAAATGCAAAATATTTGTCAAATATGCAAATTTGTTTGTTGTAAGCAGCAAATTTTTTCTCTCTGAATATTCTTTATTCACGTCGTTCATTATTATAGATATGTATAAATTAATAATAATTATATATTTATACATAATATACAAATATATAATTTATATATAATTATATATAAATATATATAAATTTATTATTATTTATACATCTAATATTCTTCCATACATATATTTATATGCTATCATTGCATTTCTCAATTTAATCATCCGTCTACTCTCACGCAGGGATTAACCCATCGCAACAAAAAACACGTTCGATGAATTCGCTATGTCACGTAATATTCGTCGTGTAATATGACAGTTCATCACGCGCATCACGTGAGGTGAATCCCCCGATTTCATAGCTCAGCGAGATCGGTTCCGTCGGAATGACAGGGAAGAGTAGCACTCGAAGTGGAACACCTTGGCATTGACCGGCTTGCTCCGCCGAGGCAGCCCGCGCGCTTGCATAATCAGCTCGTCTCGTTCATCCCGGGGCACTTCTCTCACGGCGAGTTACGGCATCAATCGCATCTCACGGTAAACTCGCTCTTGAGATGACTCTTGCAGTTTGCCGATCTCGACGATGATCTCAACGGCGCGTACTCGCGACCGAAATTTTTTCTCGGAGAAACTCCTCTGAGTCAACGACCAAGTATCTCGTTGCAAATAAATTCTGTTTCCGTTTATCAACAGAAAGTGCAAATGGAATGATATATATCGTATGTTTTACCGTTATTAGAAATTCCGAACATTTGAACATGAGCATTATGTAAGCTGATTGCAGTTTTCTTATTGACGAACTGATTTCGTTTCAGCAATCTCACGATATGTAATGTATACTAGTGATGGAATGTATGATTAGCTTTTACTGTTTAAACACATTGCTTAAGTATTCGAATTTTATATAAATTACAATTGCTTAAGTATTCGAATTTTATATAAATTACATAATGTTATCAAAAATTTGGTTATTTCGCACAAGAAATTATTACGCAGGATAAAAATATTAATCATCTCTCGCAAATTCATGAAAATTCCCATTTTTCATCTTTGATGAATCACTTCTGATGTCTGTCAATTTCTACTAATGTATTAAATTAATTAACTTTAATTTTGGTCTAATTTATTCGTTTTCTAATTTTTAAAATTAGAAGAAAGTAAAAAATAGATTATAAATCAAGATTAAAGTTAATTTTGATAAAATATTGATAAAAATAAATATAAAAGAAAATTACTTGCTCGAAACTCAAGCTTATTAGGAATCCGTCACGTATTCTCGATTTTTAATCGTAATTTTCTTCAAAGAATCTTTTCGAGTTGCAGTGTGACTCCTTCACGCTGAGACAACCGAACTCGATCAGCGAAAAATTGAAAAAAAAACAGGTCAAACCGCATGGTGAGGCTCGGAGAACGGCCTGAGACCTTCGTAGCGCAATAATTTGTACAATAAATACATCTTCGCTAATTTCATCAGCGGGTTAACCGTGCATTTTCAACACACTCGTTCGATCGTTCACCTTCACGATAGATAAGAACCATAAATCTTGCAACACTCGAATGTACTTTGAGATGCAAAGTTACTAACCACACACTCTTTCGAAAGCTTAGTCGCTTTGAGAATCTCGCAACGTTTACATATAAATGAAATATCGAGAATTTATGATTCGAAATGAAAAACATTATAAATAAGTTTTTAAGTATTCCTAGGTTAATTCACATTGGAAAAATGCTATGTCATGTCGTAAGACTGTTGTCTCATTTTATTATCTCGGAAATATAATTCAGTCGTATCTCTTCGATGATAAAAAGTTCATCATTCAGCCGGTCGCTCTTAATACCATGATCTTGTAAGTTTTAACGAGTTATCGTTTGATTAACGTGCGAAGGACGCACGCGATTACGGCTCTATCGCATTTGTCAAACAGTCGAGCGATGAGACACAGCCGTCGGAATTTGTGCCTTTGTCACTCGATAGATTCCTGCCGATTGGTCCTCTCATACTAATGAATCCATTCCCGACTCTAATCGCGCACATGTCCACTGGACTTCAAATGGAACAGGTTTATCCTACAGTGTGCAGTGAATCACAGCTCGGACATCCCAAGACGAGCTCGTGGTCTTGTCCCGCAATTTGCCCCGAAGCGGTTCTTCATTTTTATCCGCATTCCACCGTTGCACCGCATTTTACACGTGCACATTCTCACGTTTGCGTCAATCCCTCGTGTCCGCTGCAAGTTAAACGCCATCATTGCACTTATAATTAAGGACGATCAGGCCCGGCGAGAGAGGAAACTGGCCAGCGCAAGGTCGTGCCCAAGGCTCCATTGATGACCCTGTTTGCCATGTTGTCGTTCTTTCGTCGCGAAAGCCCCATAATTGAAATGCATTCGCGAGAAGGAAATGTATCGCGTGAGATATTTTTTATTCAAATGCACTCCTTTAACCTTCCGAAACTGAAAATTCAAAATGTGACACAGACCCCCCTATTCTGTAGTTTTACCGACAGTACCAGTATCATTATATTGTTTCGTAGCTTTTTTATTATGTATATAACCAACATAACAATGTAATAACATCGATATTATTGTTAAGAGTTACAAAATAGGTACTGACGTTGGATCTGTAAAATCCATTTTATAATTTTGATTAATTAAAAGACAATAATTAATTTCAAAGAATCAACATGAATGAATACTAAGCATATTTTATTAAGAATAATTTAAATTTGTAGATGACATAAATTTGTAGATGAAATTGTAGATAATTGTACATAAAGAAATTGAATTTTTGACAAAGAGAGTCTTTATAATTGACCCACTGTACTTAGAAAAAAATTGTTATTTGACAATTTTAGTTTATTTTATTTTTTTCGATAAAGAATATATGTATTTAAATCAAATATAATGTTTAAATACATATGTACATTCTTCAATGAGAAAAAATAAAGTGATAAACTAAATTAATTTAGTCAAATAAACAATTTTTTTTCAACTCAAGTGTCAACTGTGGAGGGATATAAGTAATACAGGTCCAATAAACTCACATCGACTCCGGTTAATTTTCTCGTCTTTGAAAATTAACGCGCGATTATACGTGAGGTGTTACTTCGCGCAGTACTAATACGATATCGAGTTTGCCATGTTATTTGTATATTTCCCGTGAAAAAAATGTTGCCACGTGAATATTAATACAACCCTCTCTTTTCTCCAAAAGCGCTTTATAATCGTTGACTTTCATATTATTCCGTAACAAATAATGAGTTACTTACAGCACATGTAATACGATACACTTATATGTCATGCTTCAATACCGTATTTTCAGTGAAGAATCGTAAAGATAGTATTACTGATCTCACTGAATACACGACGAGCGACTTTCTCTGTGTACGGCTACTATTTTATTTTCGAGCGACTTCATGCACGACTTGCATAACTTGATAAGCAGTCGTGGTTTAGTGATGCTAGAAATACCGTTCAATCGTTGTGTACGGCGCACAATCGATCTCCAACTAATGTTTGCTTTGTCTTGATAAAAAAAAAGATAGTTTTAGGTTTCATTCTCTGCATCATGACTATTTTTGTCTTTGTTCCGATGTGATTTGCGTATTCGCGAAACGGAATTATGTAACATCCTCGTGAATGTACAATGATATTCTGACTACTCTTAACAGTGGATCATAAAACGATCGCGTCATGATAGCTAGTGGCCATTTATACCGATTTATTATCTCTTTCTCTTTTCCTGTCTCGAGGGAGCTCTGTCGTGCAAATACATAACATCCGTATATTGAAAGCGCGGACCAACATTTGATCTTTGGTCGACGAATTTTGCAAAAACATTTCCTTGCGCTGTATTTTTAGCCGAAGAAAAAAAAAGTGAATTGCTGACGTGCTCTGAATTTAATTTTGCTCCTTTACCTTCTGAACGTTTTTCGAGGACAGTATCAAAGTTTGTATCAAAGTGAAAGTAATCGGCCGCCAATCGGCCGACAAGTCACTCGATCGTAGGTTATAATTGATAAAAGACGAAACTAATTAAGCATGTTATAAACGCATCCATCGCCGTGACGACGTGTTGCCGGAAGTTCCAACTTTCGCAAAAGCACGATTGACCGGATATTCCGAGAGCCTCGAGCAAAATGCGCGAATACCGCGGGAACTATTAACAGCACCTTTTACTTCATATCTTTATTTCAGGCTCATTTAACGATATAATTCCGATTCAATGAGTACAGAAAGTAAGACTGTCGATGATCCTCTAGGAAATAAAATTTTTGAAAGTTACTAGAGGAAAACAGCATGTTTTCCGAATTCTGCGTAATGTAAATAATTTGGATAAATATTTAGACATTCTATTCGTATTTGTTATGCCATTCTATTTGTATTTATTGTATAAGACATTCTATTTATATTAGTCACATAAATTTTTCGTGTCGAATTGTGTTGAGAGTACTCTTTGAAGAATACATTCTTAAAAGGAAGTTATGCACAGGTGTAGACAAAAGGGCTATTATCTCGGAAACGGTGACAGATATTACAAGATGCTTTAGAACTATAAATCTTTATTCCTGCTCTGTTTGAACTAATGCACACAGTACAATAAATAAAAATTGAAGCGAAACAAATGTATATTTGTTTCATTTCAACTTATTGTACCAGTTCAGGTAGTGCAGGAATAAAGAACAGACCTTATTTTGGTTCAATAAGACCTATGAAAAATGTTGAAGCTGCTAAAATTATCTATCACTGTTTTCGAGAAAATGATTCTATCGTCTAGACCTGTAAATACGTTTTTTTTTATTAAAGAGTGTATTTAATAGAAGCAACGTTTCCAACGAATTTTAGAGAATTAACTGTTAATCCTCCCTATTATTACGAACAACGATGGATATACAATAATGAGCGACATCCTGGCGCATGATGACCATACGCGTTATAATTAATGTTTCTCGGAAGACCTCTTAAACCTTTACGTCGGTCACAGATAAATAGCACGGATATGCGTATCAAGACGAAATGAATGTTGATACATAGGTCAACTATGAATGATTGAGAATATCGCGTAATCAGAGCAAAAGTCTGTAATCTAGAAAATGTCCATCTATGAGATTTACTAAATCATTAGCTACAACTGTATATGCTGACATAGTTGTACATAATTGCTTTTTTTCATTCTGATTTTTATAATTAAGTAAGTTTTTAGGCATTTTTCTTAATACACATGATGACTTTCTTTTATGAGTCGTTTGTGTCCTGGATTAATTTTTATCACTTTTACACGGAAAAAACAGTTTTGTTGAAGTATTTAAAAATTTAGATAGATTATCTATAAGCTAGATACTGATCCAAAAATAATTTTAGTTGAAATAATTATGTAGGGAACGCTTAAATTTTATCATCGAAATTTAAACATTCTATATAATACAGATACAGATACAGATACAGATTAGAAAATAACTTTGTTTAAAATTAATTATTTTGATGGTTCAAACAAAGTTATTTTCTATATCTAGCTCACAGATAATTTAACAAAGTTTTTAGGTACTTAAGCTTTCTTTCAATGTACAAATATTTAAAAATTATTAAATGATTTAAAATAATTATGTAGGGAACGCTTAAACTTTATCATCAAAATTTAAGCGTTCTACATAATTATTTTGATAATCCAAACAAAATTATTTTCTAATCTGTATTTAGCTGACATATAATCTAGCAAAATTGTTAGATACTTCAGCAAAACTTTCTTTCCTTCTACAAGTTTATACAAAAATTATTAAGTGATTCTTATATATTTAGAAAATATTTAAAAAATTGTATATTTAAAAAAAGAGAAGGACAAAGACCCATTATTTGGCCAAAAATCGTACTATTTTAAAGAAAAGAAATGCGGACGAATGATCCAATCTCATGTGTACTAATTTATTAAAACTTTATAAGATATTTTATTTTTTCTATATATTAAAATTTATGTAATTTTATTTTTTAAATAGCAAAAGGTCAGAAGAATGTACATATTTTAAAGTAAAATTATTTCATTTGAGGAAATATATCCTTGAGATTATAGCACAGTAATTTTTCATCTACGTGCAGATCCACGTGTAGACTACGCAAGATTAAGTAATTACCACGACAACAGACTTCTACACAGCACGTGGTGCGTTAACTAAACATTCCTGTCGTGCAACGAAAGACTTCTTTCCTCACGATAATTATGCAAATGCACTCACGATCGTTTATAATGCCGTATGTCGGCGTCTTCGATGATCGATCGATCTTTCTCGATGCGCTCCAAAACAGGCAAACGATTGCTTCAGGCGCATATGTTGCACTCCGACAAGTTCATCTGCGAACGCACAGAAGAAGAAATCTCAACAGAATGGATGGGGAACTCACGCTTCAGCGTGCCCCTTCTCTCATAACACACCGTACGTTATGGGCCGTATGTCGCGAGATGCAACCACTGCACTTGGCCGACGATGCACGAGCGAGTAGCCTCCTGCGCCGCGTGACCGGTGATCTTTATATCGATGGATCCTCTACTGGCCCTGCGCCAGTGTCCCGTCCCACTCTGTGGTATCGCGATGCGACGCGACTTTTGCGATGGTGCGCGACTCGACGCCCCGATACACCGTATGCGATATTCGCGCACCTCGTGCACCTCACCACGGTGTTACCACCACGTTGCGCCCGCGTGCCACGCCGCACCGGAGGAAGGGAATGCGTGTGCAATGTCGCCGGTCGCTCTTACGACTGTCGGCCAAAAGCATCGTCCTGGGCCATTCACACACCTCACACACCCTTCCTTTTTTGCAGTGGTCCTGCCTGGTCTCCCCTTCCCTCCCCCTCCCCCTTTCTCTATTTATCTAAAGACACCTGTCCGATTAATGGATACAATTGCAAAAATCGCTATCATTGCGAAACCGATTAGAGTCGATTAATTTTATTGCGCCGTAATATGACACGTTTTGATGATCCATACCTTGATGAACAGTATTTATATCATTGATCTTAATTATTGTTATCAATAAAACTTGACATTATCAACTATTTGCAGATCCTCTTGGGATATAGAGAAGCGTGATCCTAAAAGGATAATTTGCAAATCACAATACGTAGTTCGTAAATGCTGACGCAGATATGAAAATCAACCGCACGTAATGAAAAAATAAATGCAAATTTTTATTCTGCGTCTGCATTTGCGAACTACGTTTTGCGATTTGCAAATTATATAGGAGCACCTTTATTTTATTTTTTAATAATTGTAAATTTGTACGTGTATTTCTTTCGAACATAATTTTACATGATTATATATGTATATGTAGATATTGTTTTTAAAATAGGAAAGAAATAAAAGAGACCAAAATAAAATTAAACAATAAACTTGTACACATTATTCGCTATCAGGAAAAGATCTTTCTGAGATGCATTTGGATTTATTTTTCGACCAATCATTCAAGCTATAAACGTGCATAAGATAATTTATTGCTTGCGCGTACTGCGCTTGTAAAAATCAGGGATCTCGCTCTTAAATAGTTCTAGACACTTTATGTTATTTTGACAGTGGTCCAGACGGACATAACGATCTTTACTTGTCTACGTGAGAGATACAATCGCGTCTGTCCGGGATGGAAATGGAAACGGGAAAACCGATATATACTTCTTTACCGAATGACTTCGTCCGCATAAAAAAACTTGAGCCGCCAGACTCGGGATGCCAAGAATTTTATTTTGATCTCTTTTTGGATCTTCGTTTTTCAGGACGAATTCCTTAACTTCCAGGACAAATTCCTTAATCTTGAACAATAAACGCGAAGTATCACTTATGTGACAGTGAAAAATAGTGCTTGCGTGGGATAGTAAACAAAATATCATTCGTATTATGTCATCATTTAGTATCACGTATATCATATTTTTTTAATTTATGTATCTTAATTCTCATATATATTACGTAATAATTATCTGATAGACAGCTATATGTGATAAGAACAAAATTGAAATAAGAACTTTCTCAGCTTTCACTGAGAAGTCACAGTCCATTAATAGAAAGTAATTCATAGAGCAATGCAATAAGTACAAAGCGAATTCATAGTTGCATATTATTTTATCCGTATCTAATACGCTTTAATATCTAATATGAATGTTTACACCTTGTCTTGAAACTATTAATGAGCAGATAGGACGAATCGTGAGTAATAGTGTCGCTTATAAGTAATCACCTTGCGTGAACGTAAGTTACACCGATCGCATATCAATTGCTGCGAATAGATAATTTAACAATGTCGATATCAAATTTGTTATACATAACAATTTCATACTGACATCTATTATTTTAATTATACCGATAATGTTTTTTATTTGTGCTACTATACTGTTAAAAATTTGTATAAAATTTAATATACTTTCAAGTTATACAATTTGAATTTAATTTCATGATATTACATTAAATTTAATGTATTTATAACTGAAAAGTACATTTGTGTACATGTACATGAAATTTAATTTTTCATAAAAATTTATGAATTTTAATGTACTTTTTACAAAATTTTATGAAAAGAAAAAATTTCATAAATTTAATACACGTTTATTACATTTAAGTAACTGTTACAACTTATTATATTATATTATATAATTTTCAGTTAAATCATTAATTACTTTTAATTTCGTAATCACGAGCTTCAGTTACATGTAAAGAAAGCTCATGGTTACATGTCTAACAGTGTACCACCAATAACAGTACAAATAAAATACCTACCGGAATATAATATAATATTTTAGTAACTCGATAATTTATAAAAATTTCTCTGCCTCTTGCACTCCTTTCAACTCAAAGATCGATAATCATCAGTCAGTCGATTCTTAAGATTGTCTTAAATATGATTTTACAGTTATAGCCGTATTTAAGACATTACTCTCTTAAGACGATTTAAAAATAGGAATCCTAAAATAAGACTATAAATATACTGGCCAGAAAATTTATTTAATTTCTGATAATAATAGAAAATTATTTATCGCTCGCAAAAGATAATCATCTTCCGCAATTGTTGCAAAAAAAAAATTCTACTGGATGTTTGATATTGGAATATTATGTATGATAAAGATACGAATCCGTTTGCATATAAAGAATCGAAACTCACGTCACGTTAGTCACGCGCGCATGAAAGTTCAGGTCTCTTGCCGATCGCGAAAGTTTTGGACTGATCAGTACAAGATTGATTTTCTTATTATCATAAAAAAATTTCATGAAACATTTACTTTCGATATATATTACTGTATATAATAATTAATACATGTGTATATAACAAAGGAGAAAAGAGATTGTCTATTACCATGCTTCTTAATTGAGATAATGCCGCATTTTCCATATTCAGCAAACCGAATCGAATTGATTTAATCTTGCACGACCGTCGATAATCTATTTACCATCGATGCTGAATCCAAGTACGATTAATCCTTCCACGACCAAATTTGGAGAACGTGCGACCGCACTTCTCCTCGTAATCAATTACGATTCATCGCAATATCGTCATTATATTCTCAGACTATGACGGCATTATTCAAGTGCGAACCATGACGTTTTGTATGACGCATGTATCGGTCGCACATCCGATGAGATCTATGATGAGAAGATATTTTTAAAGTGCCGTTCATTCACGTACGCATGTTTTTCCCGCGAACGCTTTGAGTCAGCGATCAAGATGCTTGTTCTTTTTAGCTGATCTTGTACTGCTTATCTTTTCTTTCTTTTTCTCGAGATAGAGGAGAAAAGGAGAAAAGATGAATCGTGCAAAAAGTTCAGCTGAAAAAACCAATCCCGTAGTTGCGCGCGAAAACATCCAGTCTATCTATATATTCTGAAGAAAAGAATCGCGACAATCAGTCGAAAGCCTTGCGAATGAACGGCGAGTACGCTTATTTCAGATCGTCTGACCGTGCAATGATTCATAGGAAGAAATCCGTGCATTATCAAGGTCGGACATATGTTGTCCTTCATGTTGCCAATTTTTTAGTGCCGCGTCGTCGTATTGTAAAACGTTTAGGCGCAGACTCTTTGTGAGCTTTCTTCTGTATTTGAAAATATAATATATTGGTCAGGGAGAGATTGATCACGGGTGTGACTTGCTTGAAAAGAAAAGATGACCATGGCGTATCGTGTATCAAAAAAAGGTACTCCCCATGATGACGATATAACTCATTGGAAATGTTTCGTTAATACAAAATATCTAAATATAATATTTCAATTATTTATTGAAAAATTGAAATATTTTATTAATTTTTAAGTTATGTGTGTAAGTTCGTAAAATAATTATATAATAAATTTCTTATATAAACAATTTCTTTATACATTTCTTCTTTCATGAAATGCTATTTACGACCATTTAATGAAATTACGTATGTCAAAAAGAATTATTCTATCATGATGATGATATTGCGATAGCTGGTTAGAAATATTTTGTTAATATTTATTTACAAAATAAATATATTTTGGGCACTTATTAAGTCGGAGTTAAGTTTATATTTGGAATATTTTAGTAGTTAATTTTTAAGTTACACATTATATATAATTTTAATATATAGTTTATAATTAATAATGTGCGATTTTTTTTTCATTATTAAATATTACTTTGCTGAAATAATCTTAATTTAGTGAAATTGCTTTGAAACTTATACAGCAGAATTTAAAAAAAAAATAAATGTGCTGATATATTCAAATCGAGGACATTTAAATCAGGACACTGAATAAAAAAAAAGGTATCGTAGTCTTTTACAAGTCAATCGTGAGATCAAAGAGATGTTATCCGCAGCTATTTGGTCAATACGGTTCACTAAGCATAATCGATCGCGGTTCGTGACATTTCGCGGCTGCATCGTTGTATTAAAACTATGCGCATATGAATAAAGAGACGAATAAAGCGAATAGCTTTATTAAAAGTGTATTATTAGCCTTTATCGAAAACGTGCGAGAGACACGTGTATAAGCTTTGGAGACGTATAGATATAATCTTCTCATTGTTCAGTCAACCTTCGTTCGTGCTTATTAACACGCGAGATTGACGGGAACAGTTTCGCTTGATGCACAATCTCGTTGAATTAACTTCACCTTCTCTAACGCGCCATTGTATTTATTATGTTTTATATCGTCCTTTCAATCGCGAATTTTAGACTAGAAGCATAAATGTATGTGCGTGTTTGTGTGACTCTCGTTGGAAAGTTGCAAATGGAAATCGCGAGGAAAGATCGCTCAAAAGATGTTTCTTCGAAATACTTCCTGAGAATCTGCCTGGTGTATATGACATTTTAAAATCACAGTGAAATCACTTTCGATATCTACAGTTTCTGCATCGTGTTTTTCCATTAATGTGTATTGTAATAAACATCAACGTATTAGTTTGATTTTAGCATTTAATCCGAAAATTTTCGATCTCTCAACATATCAAAACGCAAAACAATATGTTAATAT
>NW_017259267.1:761878-773306 GCF_001594045.1 Atta colombica | reverse complement strand
TATATATATATATATATATATATATATCAATTTTGTTCAATCCTGTGTGATTATATAGTGTCATGTAAATATAGCGAATGCATAATCATTATACAACTAAACATTATGCAATTGAAATTATATGCTACAATACTTGTATAGTAGACAATTTTTCTACTTTCTGTTCTATTTATAATTATATGAAATTTAATGAAACTTTAATATAATCAAGCTATTAAAAAGGAAGCACATTTATTTCTTATTCTTATATAAAATAGATTATTTATAATCTTTGAATTTCTAAAAATGATTTGTTCAGTACGCGAATAAATATATAATGAAACTTTCTATTTTATATTTAGAGAAAGATGTTATCATTTATTATTCTTTTCTTTTGAAGAGAGAGAGAGAGAGAGAGAGAGAGAGAGAGAGAGAGAGAGAGAGAGAGAGAGAGAGAGAGAGAGCGAGCGAGCGAGGAAGTATATTCGCCGTACGAACTCAAATTATCTGCATTTCTCGCCACAGGTGTACGGCTCATTGTTCATCATCGTGCGCGCCTTCATTTTCTCGCGATTTTACATGAAAGTGAGAAGACAATTTCTCGTGCATTTTAATGAGCATGGCTGGGAAATGGGTTGAATTGATTAATTTCAAGATCACGGCGAAAAGGTTGCTCCCTGTGACCGTGCACCGTGTTACGGCCTTTATGTCGCCTTTGTTGTGCTTATCTGGGACGTAGAAACTGTGAAGTGAACATGCACTTCGTATTCACTTTTATCCGTAAAGACTTCATGAAAACATCTTTTCACTTTTATTTAGCATCTTTATTTAACGATAAATGTGAAATCTGAGTTATTCATCTGATATAAAAATTACATTATATATGGAGAGAAGTCATAATATTTATATTCAATATTAAATATATTATGAGAATTCAAACTTATAATTAAATAAACTTACTTTAAATACATATATCAATTATTGTCGAGTTTCTTATGGAAATAAACTAACTTTTATAAATTTAATAAATTTAAAAAATTATCGGATAAGTTCTATATATAGTGTAGTAATTGACGTTTCTAAAATAAATTACAGAATGCAAAATTTAAAAAATCTAATTGTTTAAGAAAACAAATAAAAATATATTTTTTTTTTATTTTTAATCCTCCGTCAGTAATGTGAAATTTTCATCCTTCGTTATCATTTGAGTCTTCAAGCTTCAATGCAGATTTTTACATTTATATGCAGACTTATATATTTATATCCGGATTATGTCCGGACTATATAAACTTTTAATTGTATCTTAGTTTCCAATAATTATTATTCGTGAAGATCCATTAAAACTCCGTTTTAATTAAATTAATATTTGATTGAGTCTTCTAAAGTTTATTGACAGTTTGAGAGGATTATGAAAATGACCGAAGGTGTGTCGAATTGTTTTAATGAATAACTGGATCCTAACATATGATATCCTGAGTTATTATGACAGTGACAAGCAATTAAACGGATGATCATTTTCTATAATGAGTTTATGGTTTGCTAATAGTTAAAATTAATTCATGTTCTTACTGCGTTCAGCTATAATTGTTTTCAGTGATGCAAATAAAACTTAATGGCAGCTACTTGCTGCGGTTGTAGGAATATAACATTCCGTGCATATTAAGTCTACAATGCAATTTTAAGACGTAAAATTTATAAATTTTATGCCGTAAGAAATTGACCAAGCATAGTCGATTATTCTTTTCACATTCGCCTATGGTTAATTTCTTATAGGCCTTAAAAATCATTGTAGACATCGTTTTATACTTGCGATGAGACTGCATGTATTGTCATCTTACCGCATTTCTTAGACGATGCGTGCTTAAGGAAATTCAGAATTCCCGATGTTTGTAATGGAAACCGACGGATGACACAACAGCAATTAATTCACCGGCACAACTTACCGTCACGCGTTTCTATGATACATGTCTGCTTCGCGTATTATTCGTAAACTGTAATCGCAAGCGAAACGTTGCACATACTATGCGACACGTGCATCCGTCTCCGACTCCAATTGATAAAGTTGGCGCTATTATCGGATGTCTCGTTTCCGAACGGAAATAGAAACACTTATCCGATTATCTTTCAAAATTTGTAAGTCGTGCCATTTCTCGTATCAAAAATAGCGAATATTGTCAATATTATCTGGATGTAAGTAGGTCAGTTCTTCATTTTGTAACTTTTTATACAAATCCAATAAATTCGTCAGACAGTTCTATGTATAGTATGACAATTGACATTTCTGAAGAATAATTAACTGACATTTTTTTAGATTATAAGATAGGTAAAATCTAAAAATAATGTTCTTAAATGGATAAGCAAACACTTTTGAAACAAATGTAATTCATCGGAGAAAAAAACGATTTTGCTGAATAATTTAAAATTTGACTAGATACACATCTGAAAATATCCCTTTGTTGGACTATCAAAATAACTATGTAGACCACTCAAACTGATTGCTATTAGGTGTACAACTTTGCTTCCGCCGTTTTTTTCCGAAATTCGAGGCTTTATTGTAAAAAACTGGTTATACATTTATGATTCAAAGTATTGTTCACTATAATAGTGTCGCTGGCCACTATTTTCTCCCATCTTTCGGGTAGCGTACGAATCCTGCGTCGAAAAAACTGGTCATCTTTTGAGGCTATGCACGAATCGATCCAATTTTTTTACTTCTTCATAAGACCGGAAGTGCTGGTCAGCCAGGCCGTGTGCCATCGAAACAAGTGATAGTCAGAGGGAGCAATGTCTGGAGAATACGGCGGGTGGGGTAGGACTTCCCATTTCAACGTTTCCAAGTATGTCTTGACCACTTTCGCAACATGGGGTCGAGCATTGTCATGCTGCAAAATCACTTTATCGTGTCTCTCGTTGCGGCCATTTGTCTTTCAATGCTCGGCTCAAACGCATCAATTGCATTCGATACCGATCGCCTGTGTGTTGTTTCAGTCGGTTTTAACAGTTCATAATACACTACGCCGAGCAGGTCCCACCAAATACAGAGCATGACCTTGGACGTCAAAATCACCGTTCTTGAAGCGTTGAAACCACTCACGATACGTTCTTTCACTAATAGCGGCCTCACCATAAGTATTTGAGAGCATTCGATGAGCCTCAGCCGCAGATTTCTTCATATTAAAGCAAAAAATTAAAACCTCCCGCAAATGACGAGAATTTGGCTCGTAAACTGACCTTTTCAATCGAGAATAACTTTATGATGCAGACACAAATCGACTAATGTTTCTATGGGGTTATGTTGACAGATGCCCAAGTTTATTGTATGATGTCTATGATCTATTTATTTCACCACTTACCGCTAAAGCCATCTATAGGAAAATGGCGGAAGCAAAGTTGTACACCTAAAAGAATATCGAAATTTTTTGCAGTATTGTTCATCATCTTGAGATTCTTACATAATTATTATTTTGACAGTCTAACAAAATTACGTTCAGATCTGAATCTAATTAAATTTTTTGTTACTTTAAAAGTTCTTTCCATGTTCTTTTGATTAAAAAAATATATAATATCAATTAGAGTAAATTTTTCAGTAAAATGGAATAACTTAGATTGGAGTAACTTCAGCCCAAATTTTGATAATGTCTAGATAATAGGCATGTAAATCGATTCTAAAAACGTTTTTTCTTTTTTATATGGCATAGCTTTCCAATGTTCCAATGTTTTTTCAATGTTTAATAATATTTTAATTAAAATGTATGTACATACATTTGCTTGGTAACGTTCTTTAATCGTGACGTTTAAAAAAATTTAATAAATGTAATTTAAAATATAATACATTCATTTTTATGAAAGTTATGAGCAATCAAATTAGGTAGGTGTTATTTCCAGTA
Organism: Atta colombica; assembly: GCF_001594045.1. NCBI lineage: Eukaryota > Metazoa > Arthropoda > Insecta > Hymenoptera > Formicidae > Atta > Atta colombica. The sequence continues at coordinate 769,440 of NW_017259267.1, read as the reverse complement.
GATGTTAATTTGAGACATAAGACGTCTCATGAATTGATTTTAAATATATGTATTATGTAGGCATTTTTTTAAATTTGAGCCAAACCTCATTTTACAGATAACAAAAAAATATATTATTTTTGCTCTAAATGTTAAAAACACTGTTACGATTCGGAAGCCAAAACTTATATTCTCTAAGGAGAGTCAGGGTTTCATGCAAAAATTTCGAAATCGAATCTCACGCAGAAATTCTGAAGGCGCTCATCGCAGTTAAGCATCGTAACTTTCCTACATTCGATTTTCCCTTTCGCTCGCGGAATTAGAAATTCGATTTAAAACTGACCCGCTTCTGTTCCGCTGTTCGTTATGGATTCCAGCAGCGCGTTGCCAGTATTTTTACACGTGCAACGACCTTTAGGGAGAAGAATATTCAGCGAAAGTGTCGTTGTCGTCAACACGTCGCCGGCACGTCCGTTCGCTTTCCCCATGATTTCCTGCGGAATTGGCCCTATTCGTTTAGCTCTCATATTTTTCTCATAAAATTACGCGTTCATGTATGTACAGAGAGAATCATGTCTCGCATTTGCCGTGCTTTCCGGAGAAATCGTGATTCTTGGTACTTTATCTTGTAACATGAATAGCGAATAAGAAGGAATAAGGAATGTTGGTTTTATTCTATAAATCAATGGCACATTTCTAATAAGTTGACAAAAATTGTGTTAAATTAACAGAAATTACTATAATATAATCACTAATTGATATTTAAATAAAATATTAATATTTATATATTTATATGTATGTATTATATAATATTTATATGTACGTATTAGGACATTTATGATAATTTTCGGGAATTTACGGACGAATTTACATTTTTTTACGTAATGTAAATTCTAGAATCTAGAAAAAATCGTTATATGTTAACCGCAAAAAATAGCGAGAAAAATTGATTTATTATCGACGTTCCGCTGTTGCTTTATTCTCGACAAAGTAACTATAGTTACGGCAGTTAAACGAGTTATTGTTGTCTGCGGAGGCGCTAAATGTTGCGTTTACTATACAAGCGCCATTATATGCAGAGATTCGTTGACTGGTGAGTCGTAGCCAGGGTGTCTCATAAATTTTCATTAGATCGCCTTTATTTTTGAACGAATACCACTTTTGACTTTATTTCGATGTGCTAATCATCATAACAATATTATTATACGTCTAGAATTGCCCTCGTAAAATAAATTAGAGAAAATAAATTAGAGAGAAAAATACGGCATTCTTTTTTTAAAGTATCCTCTCCGTTTTGCTGAATTTATATGCCATAGAATAAACAGACGTCTTTTTATAAATTTCGAAATATCTAATTTAAATATTTCTTAGCTAGACAATCTTTCATACTTATAACAATTTTACAAAGAATCCACAGGTTATGTCGAAAATAGACTTAATAAGATTGATATTTAAAATTTTTTATTAGCGCTTCATCTTTTGTATTGAAAAATTCATCTTGCTTTATAAGGTGATAATTATTGAATTATAAAGTATAATTTGAAAACCATTCTTCATATTCAACACAATAGCTTCTTCTAAATTACTCTGGAATTTCCCAGCGAGATTGTAAATCTCTTTTTCTCCGTATCATCAAAATGATAATTTGTCGTCTATCTCACGTCATTTCGTAATAAATAGTTGGCGTTTTTGTTAACAAACAGAAAATAGTGAGTCGAAGTAACATTTTGAACACTGTGATCGTATTTAGAACTTAATATTCATGTCGTGTATCCATAATATGGATCTATATTATAGAGATGCATTAAAAAATATTTTGATAACATACTTCAAGATAGTAATTTAATTTAGCAAGCACCATAAAATGTCTCAGTTCTCTCGCATCAAATCTCCGAGCCATTCCCACGCGAGATAAAGGTTTTGGACGCGTGCCCAAGACTCTGATTATTCCTAGATCTATGAAGTTTAAAGCCCTGAAGTCCACACTATTGGAGAGGATTGCGAATTGAAAATTACAATTCAACCAGGCAGAACGAAACGGATTAAAAGCAAAATTATCTCGTTGAATTCTAATCTCTAATTCGCAATCCTCAGTCAATGCGTATACTGTGACCTGGGCTTAGGATAAAGCAACATGTGATGAATACACAATGCCTCTCTAAAACGATTAAAATTCAGCAACGGCTGAATTTTAAAGAGGTGATCCATTCTGTCGGACCGTCGCTACTTTGCGGGAATCCGACCTCGCGGCGTCTTTGAGGCTGCAATTGGTGAGGGAAAGAAAAACGAAAGAAAGAAAATACACGAATACTTTGCGTTCGGCGAGCCTTGGCTCGCAAACTTCTCGCCATGGGAAGTCAGCATTCCGGTGCTGGTTCACCCGTATGCCCCCCCCCCCTCCGTCGCCCGTGTAAGAAGCCTTTCCATGTAGACGTCGATAGACACCAATAGACACAGTCGAGTAACCAGCAGGCGAAGTGTAGCGGGCACACCGGTCCCTTTCTTATTTCTCCGCGAGCCACGCCTAGCCCACTTGCCCCGTAGAACATTCGCGTGCACCCTTCACCGCACAAGACCGTTGATGCAACCGCCACATACACGCTTCGGCAGGAAACGTAGGCGAGAGACTTCGGGCATCGATATATCTCGGTTGATGGTATCGCCAGAATCAGGCGCAAAACGAGCAATTTGAACCATTCTCGTTTCACCCGGACGTATCAGCACGAAAGGAACAATTTCAGACTTTGGCCGCATAAGTATGATATGTAGATGCGTGGAAAATGCACAATAAGGACTATCCTATTTGACGAAATGTTATATCAATATGCCTATGTTTGGCAGAGGTTATATTATATATGGCAATTTTGCTCGCGCCGAATTCATGTAACGCAATAGTATCTAATGTGTTCCGGTGTTCATAGAATTGAATTTTTTGTACTTTCGTGTAGTAGGAGAAAGAGAAGGAGCGGGGAGGGAAAGAAAGATGGTGCGCAGTATAAGAAATAAAACGCACGTGATTTATACAGCTGGAAATGTAGCACCAATTTTCCAGGTGAATAAATAACACGGTTTTCTAAATCGTTTCTTGCTCAGCTATTGATTTTTCGCTCGATTTCCCATTTCCACTTTCCCACATGGTTCGTTAGAATAATCGAGGTTTTTTTGGACTTATAGTCTGACACATATCCACATATATTGACGTCTCCAAAAAATATTTCAAAAGGAATACCTTAATTATTTAAATTATACAAAAACAGGATAATTATCGTGAACGTTTCAATTTTGTTTTGAAAATTGTACATATGTAAAAAAACGAATGTGAATCCGTGCATAAATATGACCATCTGGAATGTCATCTACTTTGTATATTATTTATATCTTTTATTTATATCGTATTAATATACGTATTTATATATTTTAATGCGATTTGTGACTGAATGTAATTGTCATATTAAATATTTTACGTATTTATAAAAATCTTTTTAGATTAGAACAAATACGTTATCTTAAAATAAAAATAACATTAAAAATATTTTGGAGATGGAAATTATGTGTTTATTGAGAATTTGCATAAATGAAGTAAGAGCGAAAAGAGAGAAAACGTAACTATGAATGAGTCACTGACTCTTATTTAAATAGATCGCTTTCGTGGAAACAGACTTGCGACAGTTATAACTTGCAAGTGTTATAAATAAATATGTATACTTTATAAGTCATTGATAAATAAATATGTATATACTTTATAAATCATCTCATTTTATGTAAAATTGATGTACCTATTTAGTTGCTGTTTTTAAATTCACGAAACAGCGATCCAAATAATAAAAGATTTTTTTTACTTATTCATGTTTCCAAAGACTAAGTGTTGCCCATCAATCGACTATATTTTTACGTATCAATAACTGACTATAATCTAGATCTCTTCCACGAATCACTGAGCACAGGATATTGCGACAATGATCTCCATCTATTAAGCGCAAGTGGCGCAGGAAATATGGTATGTCTATGTATATAAATTCCATATATCATTTTGTCACATGAAGAGAAATAGATTTCCGTACGAGTCACTTCTTCTGAAATCTATTTTCGATCGCTTAACTCGCGAAATGGCTGAATCCTTAGAGCCAAAATTAAAAATGATCGTGGACTAATGAATCACGTTTTGGACCGGCCTGAAAATAATGGGATGCAACCGCGGCAAATGAATGGCATAGACCGTAGGTGCACCTCCCGATGCTTCCTGTACGTTGTGTAGGCGTGTGTAAAGAAATTGTTCCCAGCACCGCGCCTTTGTCAATTAACGCTACATCCGTCTTGAGAATAATTTAATTGCAGCACCCTTGAATAATACGGGCTTGTGATACCTTGCAGCGTTATAATTTATGGTGCAATTTCTTCCGCGCGAGTTTCTTTTATTACAAACTAGAGATATTGCTATTACTTTCCACTTCGTTCCCGCGCGAATTGTTAGTGTTTCGCAAAGAATCTTTAAACGCGTCGAGAAGCGGAATGATTCAAGATCGAATCAAGATATTTCAACTGTCTGAAATATAAATGAACATTTTATACAGAATTTACAGAATAGGAGAATAATTTTGTGAAGAAGTAACTCTTCTTCTTGATATTTTCGCTTTGAGGAATCATATCATAAAGATGTTCTCAAGATGTCTTATGTCCTTTTTTTGGATTATTTTTGGATATTCATATTGTCTAGGAATTTCTTGAGAATTTAGCAGGAAACAAACAAGTTTGTCTCTCGCAAAATAATATTCATTCGTTATTGCGCAATTGGTGTTATAAACATATAGCGGTAATAATCACTGACAATTGGACTTTTTGGTGTAAAGTAGTATTTTCGTATTCATAAACTGGCTGAATTGTAACGACATTGACATGCGTGGCACATCCTTTCCTATTCATTAGGATGACGTAAGAGAGCGTTAACGAGTTCGCGACCGGTGATTATCAGAAGAATCAAAGCGTCTCATCGAGCGAGCGTACTACTTTTCTGCTGATCTAATATAAACACTTCTCTATGTTATAAAAGCAAACCGTTGTAACGGAGAGTTTGTATTTGCGGAGGTCGACTATTCGTCAGGGCAAGATACGGGGCTGAAACAGCGATTACGCTAATGACTCCTTTTCTTGGGATTATATACGGCCGTTGCTGGCATCATCGTCAGTTATTCTGACATTATCCAGTATGAAATATTCGTATATCCCGTAAATAGGTTGATTATGTCATATTGCTCTATGTCATATGGTGTAAAAGAAATCATGCTTCACCAATTATCGTATTCTACTCATTTAACGGAACTGATTGCGCTCGGCAAGGTAACAGCTGCGTAACATTTGCAGTAGCCGGTGTAATTAATCGACCGTTGATTATACTCCCCGTTACGCGCGTTTATTATGTCGGTATCGGAAGAATGTAATCTATCCGCAATTAAAGGATAGATTTTTTGCGGGCGATCTGTGCCGCGATGTGTACGCCGTGCGGGAACTAAACGCGGAACTGAATTAAATCACTGCGCATAATCGCAATTCATGTCGCGATGTCGTGGAAACGGTTTCTTGGACGCACTTCTTGAATTTCTAGTCACTGACTTCCTAAAAAAAAAAAACCGCATCGATCAAGACCACGTAACACGAAATGTGCTTGAATTTTTTCTTACAGCGATCCAATTAATTCACAATTGAGACATCTGACTATTCATCGTAGCTCTTCAAATTGATGATGTCGAAAGCAAAAAAATAATAAAAATTCTTACAAAATACATTAAATTGAAGTATTTTTTAATAAAACAATATTTGTATTTGATAGAATACACTTGTAAAAAATATCAAAATTTTTCTTTTTATTAATTAGAATAAAATCATATTTATTTCAATTCGACAGCAATCATGTAACTTGTTTTCTAGTTTCTCTTAGATATAATTCAATTTCAAATATACAGTTATTCATTGATTAGTGGAATACAAGGAGTTTTTAATATATCTTACAAATGTTCTATTCTGTCAATTGTAAGTGTTGTTTTATTAAAATACTCACATTTTTATATACTTGTAAGAATTTTTTTAAATGTATTTTTCTCGCTTTTGACGTCACTACAATGAGAAGCTTTAATTCATAATTAATTCATAAATATCGAGAATTGAGATATAAAAGCCTGACAAAAATTGAATTGATTTCAATTATTTCACCAATATTGCGTATCTCATTACATTTGTATATTATATTTGTATATTATTTTTTGTATAGTCCTTTGTATTGTATAGTCCTATAATTGTGTTCATTAACACATTATATATTTGCAAACATTAATTTTTTAGCATAATACAAGATAACATAACAAAATAGGATTAACAAGAGTAGCAATTATGTTAGCGTAATTGCTTCGTTGAGTTTCTCTTCATTGCGTTTGTCGCAGAATCATTACCGCGTTTTAAGTGAATCATTCTAATTCAATGACGCCTAAGACACGTCGCGAAAGGAAGGCCTTCTTCGCAAGAGAGGCGCGAGGAAGAACTTACTTTGCGAAATTAAAATCTCCGAGTTTCCTGCGTGCTCAATCAGGAGGACAGTGACAGACGTCACTCGCGTGCCTTTTCTTTGACTTTGCGTTCTAATAACGGGGCGTTTGAAGCGTGGCATCCTTTCCCGCGTGCCGTCCTCGTCGCCCCCGTAATTTCTGCAACCCTTGCATAATCGCGATTATTTTACGCGGTAAATCCGACTGAACTTGTTGCACACCAAGTCGTGCATCTCTCGTGTCGAACGCGACCTCGGCTCAGAAATCATGCTTCTGTTAAAACATGCCAGCGATTCATCTCGCCCACACGCGAGATGATAATAACTGCGTGGCTCATGGATCGCTGTAAACAGAAAAAATAAGCGATATTTCTGCACGCGGCCTCCACGGATCAGAGCATAGATTCGATGCATAGATGATGAAAAATGTATAATTCGCATGCTGCGCGAATATATCCCAGATAGATATGAATTTAGCACGATCCATTTATCACGGCATGACGGGATATGGGCTAAGTTGCAACGCATTGGGAAGGTTGCAATGGATTACATAAATCACTCTGTAGGTGTCATAGGAAAATCATCGATGTTTGTAACGCGTTATTACATATAAATGAGTTAAATGTTTCCCGCGTTTTTCTCAAGGATTATTTCTATTTGATAAAAAAATTAAAGTGTTTTATTTTTTAAACCTGTTATTTAAGAGGATGTTATATTGATCGTGAGAAAAATATTTTGGTTGTATCAATAAGAGATATAAAATGCATTCTGTTCGTACCAATAAAAATTCTGATTATCGTAATTGAATTTCTGATTCTCTTGACTAGAATGTTCAATAAATTTAACTATAAGTGTCTGATTTGTATTTTTATACAAATTGAATTGGAATTCCAATTAATGTCTGTTTCCATCAATGTTTAACTTTTATTTCGGTTCAACTAACTCTTTATCTTCTAGTTCTAAAAATTAGAAAAATTGAAGAATAAATGGAATTGAGATTAAATTTAATCCATTGGACTGAAATAAAAGTTAAACTTTATATATATATTAT
>NW_017259267.1:739205-761712 GCF_001594045.1 Atta colombica | reverse complement strand
TATATATATATATATATATATATTGTTCACATGAATTGTTCTAATAATCGCGTGGGAATACATCACTCGTGAGACATAACAAGGCGTGGTCGCGCGTTGTTCGAAGGCGACCAAGGAACCGATTTAATTTCGCAGAATGTGCCGTCCGAACGAAGGCGCGTTATTATGTCGCGTATAAATCAGAGGCAAGTTCGGCCACTGATTTCCAAGTGCATCGCCCTGCATCGCGCTTTCTAACGTGACTGAAATTACTGTGAAATTCGCTACGCGCAAGTTACTGAATGAGTAACATCGGAGAAACGACAAGGTAATTTGCATACGAATGCCATGATCCTCGACAGCACGGGACCATTGTGTTTCACGGAAGGAAATCACGATAATTCGCGGGATCCTGATCGATCCACAAGAATAATTGGTTTTTTTGTTGAAAATTATTTTTAAATTCACACAACCATGTTGCAAATTTGACGGATTAACGCACGTAATTACGTGTGCGTAGAGGGATGCAATTTACATAGGCTTGCACGTTGGTGCCGCCTGTTGCTCTACATTCCTGAGCGCGCTCAAGGTCCTCCTTTACTTTATCAAGGATGAAAAATCCTCGTCACTAATCCTTGCATACCGATGCCCAATTAATAGTGAAAGTTTCCGCAGTCGCCCAGCATTATAACTAGAACCTCTTGGATTGGTACCAATTATAATGAATCACGTTTGAACGTAATCCTTTGATAACTTTACCATTTTTGTCAGAAAATTACGCCACAATAATATTGAAATGACACAAGAGAATATTGATTGATATGAAAAAAAAAGTAAAATAATTTCTGCTTATATCGCTCATTTACTACAATAACGACATAATTCAAATATCATTTTTAATTACAGAAAAAGAACGAAAATATTTATAAAAAGAAAGATATTTTTATTCCTCTACAATCAATTATTATACAAAAATTAATATTATATAATAAAAATTAATATTATATTTCCAAATTAATATTATAATATTTTAATGATTGAAATATTGAATTGATTTAATGATTGAAATTAATTTTCTGGAAATCTTTATTTTTTAAGTTATGTTGTTGTAGCAAATGAGTATGTTAATTATACGAATGACATCGCAGACGACATGCATCGAATTTGAAATCGTAGACTGCAACGTATGCATTCGACGCCAAAATAACACGTAAAATAGTTCTTATATAAGAAATACGGTGGAATCGTTTTTCAAGGAATTGAGTGAATCCTCTCTGCGGTAACGCCTACACGACTTGCGAATTTACGGAGCATAGCAACGAACACAACGGTCTACCGCGTTTTAATAACGCATTGACTGGCTCTTACATAATTGGAAAGCGCTCGTGATTTTCGCACTATAATGCCAAATTAATACGGCGGTAATTAAAGAATGGATGCCCACTGAGTAGGCTAACTTCGAGGATTAGCGCAACAATCGAAACTTTATGCCCCACTTTTTTGCGTAGCGAAAATTCATTAATCAACTGATCTTTCAAGGCAGTTGATCGATAAAAATATTAAGATATATATCGAAAAATGCATTTATTACCTAAGTATAACTTTTCTATTTTGTAGATTACTAACTTATACAATATTAACTTATTAAAAAATTCTGAAAATTATATTATTCTGTGATATTAAAAATATATGTGAATATTCATAAATTTTTTTTTAATAATAAGAGAATGTTTTATGTGAATTAAACCATATTATAATTTTTAATGAGGTACATTAGTCATTCTTCATATTTATTGCACGCGAAAGGATTTCACTAAAACAATCTTCTAAGAAATGTAGAATCGTAGAAAATGTAGAATAATTTTCAAGAAATCTATTTTAACGTACTTATTACGCAGAAAAAGATTTAATTAAGTCTGGAAGGATGATTTTTTTTATGAACGATTTTTTTTTTAGACGTTTTTATACTCTAAATTAAAATGACTTTATTAACAACATTATTAACGACATATTGTATATTATTGTATATTATTGTTTTTTGATTTATTGATATTTAATAATATCATGCATATGGATGTAATCATAATTTTCTGAAAAAAAAAAATTAAATGAATATTAAAAGAAGTATATAAGTACGTTAATTCTATCTAAATCTATTTGCTGGGTTTTGTTTAGAAATACTATCGTAATAAGCTTTTTACGATGTTTCTAAACAATAAAAATTTTAATTAATATATTGTATAATGTATAATGATTTTGTATTGCAAGTTTTCGATGGAATTGCATGCTTAAAGGTTCGTAAAGAATAGTTATTAAAAAGAAGAAAAAATGTACTAAATAATATCCATACAAAACAATATTTTACAACAATTTGTTCTCCGCTGTGGAATAAAAATGCCGCAAGTGACTATTCCCGGTGTAAGAGGATTTAGTGAATTAATAAAGATTCAGGTCGGTGCTGCATCATATCTCGGACTTTTCTTAGTGTATTCTGTCATTACATTGCCGTACGATTACTGACGTCTACTTACGACTGACAAGACTCGTGTATGATTTCTTGCGATTTCACAGTTAATCTGTATTTTCGCAGAACGCTCTAGATATATATATTTACGGTTTTTGACGAGCATTCACGTGGCAAGCTCCTTTCTACTTCTGCCACCGTCCCACGATACCCGCCGGGCGTGCACGTGACTAACGAGCACGCGAGGCACGTGCACGCATGCCAGACCTACTAAACAACTGTTAGTAGGTCTGGCCACGAACGAAGGCGAGGAAAAGTGGGAAAAATTACTGCGAAACTGGCCGGACTGTATGTTTTATCCATCGTGTCAGAGAGTACCGTGCAACCTTGGCAAGTACGTCAGTAAGAGCTGCGAAAAGATTATGGTGATATTTGTGGAAGTCGCAGCGGAAATTATGTCGAAACTGGTCTCAATCGCTTTAAGAAAACGGGAGAAAAACTTGCGTAACAATGAAAAAAATTCAAAACGCAGCTTGCCGCATTTATATGCGATACTATTGAGTAATCATTTGTTGAATCACGAAGTTTAATCATTGTTACTGTAAACCATTTTTGTTTAAATTAAAATAATAACAAATATGATTGCAAACAAGATTCATTTTACATCATATTTGCTGAACGGGCAAAATGATTTTTCTGTGCGCTTTTTTTACTCTTCGATTGCAAGATTACTACATACATGTATATACATATTGATTATCTTTATATGCGTTGAAGATTAAAAGACGTTCCTTATTTTTGCTGTATGTTACAGAAAACTTGGCGCCATCCGAATTGAAAAAACTAAGAAACAAACAGAGGAAACAGCGCAGAAAGGCCGAACTCGAACGACAACAAGCCGCCCAGGCTCAAGAGAAAAGAGAGCAACATAACAAATCTCGGCAGCAGAATGACTCTGATCTTGAACAGCCCACACTAGACGAATTAATTCCGGAAAAACTGGAAAGGGTTAGTTTAAACAGTGAGATGAAAGAAGAATATTGTCTTTTAAATCATTTTGCCTTATCATTTAAAGCGTTGACGTTGAAATATTTTTTATGCTAAATATAATAAGAGACATAAAAGAGTACACTAGTCATAAAATTAAAAAAAATTCTTGTTCTGATCTTGGTAACGTCATGCAAAGTAAAACTGATAAAATCAGTAAATAAATCTTTTTAAATCTTATAACTTTTATTTGAAACATTTTTTAATGAAATTTATATCTTTCGAGATATTCTGGAGTCTCGACCTTTTAAATATCTCATATAATTTCTTTAACAGTAATTAAATATATTTTTTCAGGTTGAAGATCCATTGGAACAAGCAATAAAATTTTTACAGCCCTTGCAAGAATTGGCGTCGAATCGGATAGAGACGCATCTCATGGCTTTCGAGATATATATTCGGAAAGGTACTAAAAATATATTTAATAGCGCACACACATAAATCAAGTTGCAATTGATGAAAATTATTTTATGAGACTGATTAACAATAAGTTGGCGCGAGATAATAAATATCTGTTTCTCTTACAGGTCGTACTCTTCTCATGCTACGCTCGATAAAACGCGCTCATAGGTTGGACATGAATAATCCAGATCTACATACGTGTTTAGTGCGTTTTCTGTTACACACCAGTAAATCACCGTTGGAAGGAGCAGTAGGCGAGGTAGTGAAGCGTCAGACCGCCGGAATCTTTTCCAGTACGAAGGCAGCTCAACTAAATGCCGAGTACTTGAAGAAAAACAGAAATTCATTGCCGCATCTGCTGCAAGGCGCAAGGATGTTGTACGTCCTGGACCCGTCCGCGCAGATGAAGGCGCTATCCCTTGTGACAAGCATCGAAGAACTCGAAGGCATGACGCTACAGAACTGCACGAAAGTGCTTGATGCATTGCGCAACGGCGACTTCGGACACTGTGACGATACGATAGCCGATTACATGACGAAATGCCACGTGCGATTCCCATTCGCTACCGCGTTTCGGCCGCCCGAACCGAAAACCAACAATCATCAAGAGAAAGAGAATTCAATCAAAAACTGATCCAGGTACGCGCTATTGCAGCGTCACTGAATCTATTATCGTAATTAGACAAGTCTATGGAGAGCCGGGGTACGGAAGCGTTCTTCTGATCTGCGCTAGAGGACGTTAAAAATCAAGTTTTTGGTGCCGTGGTAAAAAGACGAAACGAAATTGGCAAGATAATTAATCGAGTAAAGCATGTGTTACATACGAACTGTTCTTCGAGATATTTCACGTAGTGCGAACAGTGCTGAGACAATGCTGGATAAAACAATCCTAATAAATTATAATGCAACGAGGTGCGGACCGCCTATAAATTCTGGAACGGTCCAGGAATTTTACAGGAAGGAAAATAATGAGAAAAAAGAGAGGACGACTTAGCTAAATATTAGTTAACAATCGAGATCGATTAATTTGACACGTTCCGCTTATCGTGAGCAGCGACGCTAAATACGAGGGGTGGGATGAGGATCGGGGATGGGAGGGGAATAATCGATGAAAGTGCGGACTGTTTTGTGGTACGGGACGTGCAGTGTGTAAAATAACACGTGCGAGTTAACACATTGGTACAAAAAGACAAGACTTGTATACATACATACGCGCGCTCTAAAGCGAATATTTCTACTCGACTTAAGGTGTACAATTTCCAGCGATGCCTACATAATACTCTACTATGTAGAGGCTGCAAAACGCTAGATGATCATCGAAGCACCAAGTACTGTACCGTGCATGTCCGTCGTCGCATTTTGGATGGACTCCGTTCCCACATCGTGTACTAACTTCTGGTTCGCCTCATCCGTGAACTGTTGATTTCAATGAACAAAATGATTCTAATGCTTTTTTTTCTAGACACATTTTATTTCTGCGTTTTTTGCCCAGGGTAATGATCTACGTTTGGATTGGAGCCCTGATATTCCATCGAGAAGTCAATAAGGAAGTAGTGTCCGTTTGCGAAAGTCTCTGTGAAAGTTACTATAGGAACGATAAACTGCGTTTTGTATACGCAAACTACCAAAGTATATCATAAATCGAAAGGCCGTTAGTGTGTTAATAGCGAATATCATCGTACGTATGTACATCGACGGATTGCGGAAATTTTAATAAATACAAGGTTTTTAAAAGCCTACCGGTACAAGTCAAAGGATGTTATAATTACCTCGTTTGAATTCCGAAAATAACGCTGCATATTTATAAGTTTTCAGTTTTCCCATAAAAAAATTTTTTTCGGTACGAGATGACATAGATACTATCGAGATATTAAATAATATTTGTACATATTTCAGGTACTATATCAATAAGTGTATAATGTCTTATGACTTTCTTTCGAATGAGCGACAAATGAGTTCGCCGCCGATTAATATTGAATGTTTATCACCTACTCAAACGTCATAACAATAATCATAAACATATAGTAGATATACGTTTTGATTGTATTAGTTATAATATATATTTACCTCCCCAATCATCCGCGTAAAATATATTATCACAAAATGACGAGTGGTGAGTCGATGGAATAATTTAACAAAGTAAGATCGGTTGTCCTCAAATCATTTTTTTTTTATTATTCCTTCCGTAAATGCATGGAAATTTTTTTTTCTCGAAATTATAGAATTGTGAGATTAAGAAAAAATTTAATGTAATCGCTTTTGTTTGAATGCGATGAAATTACTCTAGAGCTGATAAAAGAAGAAACCGGTAAATATTAAGTTGACTCCTGAAACAATATGAACTATTGGGTTGTCCGGAAAGTTCGATGTTGAAGGAAAATTGAAACGCAAAAAATTAAAATTTTAGTATACATTTATTAAATTATATAGGTTAGTCGGCACGAACTTTCCGGACAACCCAATATTACATTATTGTGTATATTTCTATTTAATTTATTAAAAGCAATTATTCGATTTCATGACCTATTGAAGAATTTACTGAAGAATTTAATATTGTTAAATTTTTTATTCTTCATTTGAATATCTTTTCTATAAAAGTATGAATGAACTCTGTACGTAATTTTCATGTGTTCATCACATATTAATTGCTCCAATCTTTATCGAAGGTTATTACCTCGATATAAAAACTTTTATCACGCGCATATATAGACAGACATCAAAAAGATAGAAAATAAATAATGCTAATTGCGAGTTGCATTCAAATTTATATCGAGAACTGAATCTAGATTCGCCTTTCAATCCCCAACACAAAATTGCACGACAAGTGTTTGCAAGTTAGCTTGGGTTTTTCTCTAAACCATATCTTCTTCCATTTCTATAATTGGAATTCATCACACAGAATTAATATAATTCTATTCTAAAGAAATATCTTATGTAATTAAATAATTTTGTGTACAGATATGATTTGAACACTACTATGATATAATCAAATTTTTGGCATTTTATATTATTTTATAGTAATTACAAAGATCTACAAATTTTCGAATTTCTATCAACATTTAAAGATGATGTAATTAATGTGAATAGTTGTAACAATTTACTTGCTCACTCTAACGTGTATCAAATATATAACAAAAGTGAAAGAGTGTTCATGTGAATCGTGTAATGCCAATATTTTATTTCGATAAGCGATTCGACATTCTAAATCTTATTTATTGATTTATACTATATTAATATACGATTATAACATAGTATTCTATAATTAACATAGTATATGCTATAATTTCAATTTTCTACAATATGTAAAATAACTTCTATGTGATGAATTCAAATTCCGCAATGTATAATCATGCTCATTGTCTCTAACATCCTCACATATTCATAACTGAGGAAATAAGTGAAATAGCATTTTAATTGAATGAATTTGAATATGTATAGTATGTACATAAAACACGTATTAACACACGCGCATATACATATATATATGTATCAAACGTCTTTATTGTTTAATCGTTTCCTTTTATTATTATATTGCATCATCATGGAAACATTATATCATGTAAAACTGATCTACCTTTACTCCGCTTAATTCGAAGAGAAAATAAACATTGTTACATATTTCTATTATGCCATAAGAACATTGTGTCACTGTTTACATTTGTACAGCTGATAACACGCATAAACAGAGAGTTGTGTCATATACTTAAATCTATCTTAGTCTTATTGCAATTGTTTTGCTTTCTGTACATTGTTTTATTTATTTTTTTCACATCACTTGGTTAATCAATATTAGAAAACGGGATTATCATATGAAGATTGAGGAAAGAGGCAGGTTTGCTTAGCCTGCATTTGTACCTACTCTTAATTAATACTTTTATATGTAAATATTAGTGTCTCTCTCTAAACTTCCAAAAAACAAAAAACCAAAATCAATATCCAGCAATACAATCATAAGTTGTATTTTCACGTGCTATCTGATGGTTAACATTATTTGAAAAGGATTCATTCTATGAAATGTCAAGTGAAAAAATAAATAAATGAATAGAAACACATGAAAAGAGACAACAATTTTTTTATTGCTTACCACAATGATAGAAACAAAATACCTCTCAATTTTTATTAATTTATTAATTATTTTCTGCTAAATAAATATTTTTATATATACTTAATAATCTTTTAAGATATTTATTCTATAAAAAAATAATAAATAAATAAGATACACACACACATATCCATCATTAAATTAAATTTATTCATGTAAGATACAACAATAGTGATATTGATTCTCATTTCTTAATCTTCTTGTTTGGTCGGAGTTTGCGGTAATTGGTTCATCTCAGTCCAATTAATATCGCTGAAATTAATTTCTATTTTTTGATTCTTTGGGATGTACTGCCTAAAACAAAATTTAAAAAAATATGTCGCAAGATCTTTGCTATCACAGTAATAAATTGATGCAGCAATTTCAAAGAATAAGCACCTATACATTACACCCGCAGCATCAAACATTCTTTTTGCGGCTATTGTCTCGACTTTATAAGCGTATTTATCGGACATGTAAATCACAGTTTTTATGCCGGACTGTATTATTACTTTCGCGCACTGGTTGCACGGAAATAAAGCAACATATATTGTGCAGTCTTTAACGTTGCTCGAATTTTTGTTTAGAACTGCATTAACTTCCGCATGACACACTACAACCCAACGTCAATAGATTGATTAGTGCTTTTGATAACGAAATAATCCTAGGCAACACAAAGTTTAAAATTGGGATATAAGACGTTTTAGAAATATTTTAAAAACATTTTTGCGAGAATCGTCTATGTCATATGTTCCGATTTTAGACTTCGTGTTGTCTATGGAAATTACTGTTTCATACATTTGTAAAAAAATTGTTTATTATATGTATTATACCATAAAGATATTTCGATTCTAAACTAGTGTGGGGACCCCTTTTCCAAGGGAACTCATCATCATTACATCCTGTGGGCATCCCATTGTACCCGATACCGACGATTCTCTTGTCATTATTAACGATACATGCACCGACCTGAGTGCAAGGATCTTTGCTCCGTTTAGCAGAAAGGAATGCAATGGCCATGAAATATTCGTCCCAATCAATGTACGTCATTCTTTTAGAACTGTCTCTATATATTGATAAAACCAATAATAATCGAATTATGAATACAAACATCTATAAAATATATCTATTCCTATATTATATACTTATTACAGGAATAAATATATTTTTCTATTGAAATAAAAATATACCGTTCGCATAATGTTCCAGCCATTGCCAGTTAAGCCTTTATTTAAATTTCTCACAAGAGCACAGATCAGGTATTAAATATTTTTATATTATTATCTAAATATCGTTAGGCAGATATAACGGGCGTTTGAAAAAAACTTAACCTATACGTAGAGAACCAGAACCAGGAAATGTGGAGAATTCCCGCCAATTGTCATCTAAACTGATGAGAATCACGCATACGATACAAAGATTCCAAAGGATCGATTGAACATGTTTGAGCCGGTAAAGTAGTCTGCTCGCTGAGTAAACGCTGCGTGGATAAGTATTATTAAAATAATTATAATCCGTATATATTATGCTATGCGAGTTTGTATTATGCTTTCGAAATAATATAAATATATATAAATTAAAATTTTTTTCTCAACAGAAATTATATATTAATATTTGTCTAAACGTAAACGTAATCTGAAATAAATTAAATCGCTAATAAAAAAATAAAGTAAAATTTAAAAACAAATATACTAACATAAGTTAGTAAAATATAGGATAAAACAGCTAGCAACATTATTTACGTCAACAAGTAGGTTAACTCAGACAGTAATAATATTTACAAAACATAATATTTACAAAATATTTATAAGACTTATTTTAAATATTTTGTAAATATTTTTGTGAGCTTAGATTACACAGACTATAAACATTTATTATAAATGTTATGAAATATTTATTGTAAATGTTATAGTAAATGCTATGAAAATACTTACTGAGACATTATAATCCAAGTAAAAAAATACTTATTAGAAATATTTATTTATATTTATCATAAATATTAATCATAAAATATTTAGTCAATATTTTAATATTTCGAATAAAGCTTTATATAAAATATAAATACATTTTGAAATTCTGCAAATATATTTTTGTATTGAAATAAAAATGTACCGTTCATATGATGTTCCAGTCATTACCTTTAATTAAATTTCTTTATTTAAATTTCTCACAAGAAAAATTCTCACAGATCAAATATTAAATATTTTTGTATTATTATCTAAACTTAAAATCATTAGATAGATATAACGGGCCTTTGGAAAAAACTTAATCGAACTTAAAATTATCGATTACAGACGTTATAATCGAATTAGGTATAAAGTCGATAATTTTCTCATAGAATAAAAGTTGATTTAACGACTCTGATTTTCCCTGTATAAACATTATTATCGATAATCAGTAATATTGCGCTCCTAATTTATCTACCATTTTATTTTACAAAAGATAAATTTAATTTACTTTATTACTACTAAGATAAGTTTAATTTACTTTATTTTTTCGAAGAGCTTCTTAATTTTAATTATATCATCAACAAAGCGCGAAAGATAGATTATTTTACAAAAATTTATTATATTTAACAATCAAAATTTGAACGATCGTACAGTTATGATGTTATTTTATTAATAATAATATTGAAAATCAATAAAATAACAGAATAATAAGAAACAAAGATATTGCATTATCTAGAATTGCAGGATCTTATCACATTCCGAGAATTATGATTTAAAAAATTTGAAACTTTACCTTTGACACCAAGTCACGACCAAAAACTCTGAAAATTAACGAAGTATCAGAAAATAATCGGCAAGAAGTTAGTAGAATTCTTTAAAACGTAAAGAATTCTTCAAAAATTACTATTATTAAAAAATGTGATTCGGAGAATAAAATTTAAGTCTTATGATTTCAACAACTGAACTATTTTCTATGGAACACTGAAATATGAAAAATTTTAAAAGATCCTACAAAAAAGATTAAAATAATATATTACATAATTTTTTATTCTTAGTTAATAATAATTATCTAAGTTTACATTAATAATTATTAACATAATTTCTTGTTATTTTAATAAGAAAAATGTTTAAACAATATAAAATTGTATATAATTAAAACAACTAACTAAAATATTATTTTTATTTCCTATATTTTATATATAGAATATTTTTTATATATGATCTTTATATACAAGAGTTATCACAGCTTACATCCAAGTTACAGAAACATCTTGTATAGTGCTACAGTTATCGATTAAGTCTTTCAGAATTCAGTTATTGACGAGATTCGAGATCTGAGATACTCTTAATTAGAAAGACCTTGCTAATATACGCAGTCCACTATAATGTTTGCTGTATGACTTGCGCAAGACACGATAATGTCTCGTGATTCTGTTTCTTACGATTACTTAACCAATTTCATAATCGTTTTTTAGTTTAAAAGATGATTATTAAATTATCCGTCTTTCAAGATAAATTCATCAAAACCTCAGAGAGAGAGAAAGAAAATATCTCGTATTTTCAAAGGATTTTTCACTTAATTGTTCGATGCTTTAATACTCAAATAACGAATTCATAAAAATTATAAAAGTTTTAATATTTTAAAATAATTTTTTCATTTTTTCATTTTATAATTAAAACGTTACATTACATTAAAAATAATTTTATAAATAATAATTCTTGTTAAGAGGCAGATTTACAAGGTTGTCACAAATTCCTCCTGATTTCCTGAATTCCATAACTTTTTCCTGATTTTCAGACAAAATTTTTTGATTTTCCCTAACTTTTAATAACATTTTGAAATTTTATGTATTTTCGTCCTGATTTGGAAACCATTAAATATATTGTTGAGAAATCAATTTAATATTAACATAGCAATATAAATTACTATTAATGTTGCTGACACTGCTTACATTTTTAATTGTTAAAACGGTAGTATTCCATAAACTGCGTAGATGTGATATTAAACTTATATTAAACTTCTTTAAAGCCAAGAATTTTAATTTTTCAGAAAATTTTGCAAAATTCCCTGACTTTTTCCTTATTTTCTTGACAATGTTCTGATTTCTCTGACTTCCAGTTTTGTGGCAATCCTTATTTAAATGTCACGCAAACTCAATTATGCTTGTCGTAGGAGCAGCTTGATATTTGTACAAGGGTGAACTTTTTGTATGAATTAAACTAATTCGGTTTATTGATCTGGCGACAAGATATCAACAATAGGAGCATGGTACAATCGATAAAAGCTGTAATAATCTGTGCATGGCAGAGCTTAGGACCGAGTCTTCAGACACGCCAACCGGCAGTTCCTGGTACCAGTTCATCTTAGGTTCTAAATTTTTCAACTTGAATTTCACTTCTCTTCCATGAATTTCAGCGTTTTTTTAGAAACTAAAAGATGATAGTATGCTTAGAACATCTACCACAAATTAAATAACGTAAATAAAATTCAATATCTTGCATTGCAGCATGTAACTCACATCAGTGACGAATTTCGAGATGTTAGTTTTTTAGCTCATATTTCAGCGATGCAAAATTTAGAGAAATATTTATTTAGAAATATTTTAAAATTGTCTAATATCAGGAAATTCGTCGCTGCGCGACATTTTATACACGAAGGATATCTCGATCGTCAGTTTATTCCTTTTTGTGGGCTATGTTCCAATTATACCGTTGTTTGATTGTTGCAATGCTATGACATTATGGATTTCCGTATGCACGCATTTTATCATACCGCTATTTCATATCCAGAGTCCGTGTAGTTTCAGGATATACATATGTGTATTATTATTTATGATTACAGAGAAAATGTTTCGTTAGCGGAAGAAGGCGCGTCTTGCTGCATAATGCGGTAATTCCGTATGAAGCATATCTCGCATTCGCTCTACGATAGATTCTATATTTTTTTTATTGTACAGCCTATTTGTAGAGACAATATTTTTTATATTTCAATTCCATTTCGGTTATTACTACGAGTGTTCGTCGCTTCTTCTTTGGCCTCACATATATTAAAATGAATAGTGTGCGTAATGCTGCATATGTATGTACTTTTACCTTTACAGAGGCATGTATTCGCGAGTAAAAATACGTGTAGGCAATTGTGACTAACAGATCTACTTCCGGTTCCGCGAGAGGAGCAGCGCCACTGCGCCGTGACAATCTCTCAGAAGACAATTGAAAACTGAAAACTCGTTTTTCATGTCATGGGAAAGAAAAAGATGAAATATAATTATACTTACTGCCATCTCCAAATGATTACGCTATGTTTACGGAAGGAAGAGATGCTGTCGCACGATAGTGGAGAAATTCAATGTTACACATAATGTGACACATAATTTGACGGATGAATTGCATTTTTAAAGAAGGAAGTCCTCTGCGCTAAACTTCTCATCTAACCTAGTCTAACCTGGTCTAACCTATCTAATTCGAGGTATTTCTTAGATTAAAAAAAATATAAATATTACATTAAATATTGATTCTTTCAGTAACTACATAAACATTTAACTTTAATTTAACTAATAGTCTTTAAAACTATCCAATTAACACAAATTAAAAATAACGTAATATCCCAGAGAGTAAAAAGTCATCTAAAAGATTAAATTGATATAAAGATATCTTTAGTGAAAGAATATAGTCGACGAAAAAATGACTATATAATGTCATCTTATCCATACAATAACTAAAGGATGACTTCTTTGGATATCTTTTAATCATCTTTAATATTTTTTTTAGTTTTTATATTTTTATACATATAACATTTAATAACATCGAATTTCTAAATTAATTTTTACACAAAACGAAATAAAATTGACAATATTGCTGACAATATTGACTGACAATGTATGTCCTATTTCATTTTTGCCACGTCCTATGTACAAGAGTGATTATAGTTCCCTTTGGGGACTCGATTACAAAAAAAAATTTATTGGTATTCATTAAAACACGTAAATTTTCTTCTATAAATAAAATTTCTTATAATGCTGCACCTTTTATTCTGTTCTTATGATTTTCAAACACGAGAAACTGAACTCCATCGCATTCATCTAGTGGTGATCTCGCGTACTGCTCGCGAATGAGTGATAAAAAGTATCAAAATAACCAAAAGATATTTTTTTCATGTCGTCTTTTCGGCAATACGAAAAGATATCTTTTAGTCAACCTTTTGCTTTGCGAAAATGATAACCATAGAAAAATGTCTTTTAAATTATCTTTTTGACAAAATTAAAAGATGTCTTGACATCTTTTAGTCTTACTGAAAGGACAATTTAAAAATAATGTCTTTTCGTTATCTTTTAGACATCTTTTTGCTTTGTCGGAAAGACAACTTAAAAAAGATCTCTTTTTATCTTTTAGTATTTTGTGCTATCTGGGATTATAATGTTATAATTTTGCAACAATATATATGTAATACACCACATGATGTTAGATGATAATTACATTGTTGAGTGTGAAATATAATAACATATTGTTTCAGTTAGTGTCGACTGGATAGAGATATTCAATTTTTAGTATCATTTTGAGACATTTTTTTCTTGGATAATTTTAATTTTTCATGTTTGATTGTTAATTTATTGAATAATGGATAGAATAATGGTTTCTTTAAATATTATATCTTGAATATATTATTTTAAAAACTACATTTTTTTAAAATTTGCAATCACTATTGCAATATTCTACAATATTTACAAAATCATATTAGAAATTTATTGTTATTGATATATGTACATATATAAGTACATATAATATTAAAGCTACATAAATCAGATCTTTCACTCGCATGACATTTTAAATCGTCTCTACGTAGCTCATAAAAGAATATGTGTGGGCGCGGCATTGTAAGCACGTTTTATGCTACGTCTAATATTGGCAGGAAAAGGAACCAATAAACGGATCGTCAGTAATAGAGCTAGCATGCAATCAGCAGTCAATGACTATTGATTTAAGATTACGTTCCGATCAAATCGTGAGAGAATTTCGCGATCTAGTCGACCTATTTGCGTATAAAATTCGGTATCCAGTTGTTGCTATCGATTTGAATGCATCAGCAATTCTCCTTTATAAGCCCAGCTTCTTTTCATAACGAAAAAGATTATTATTTCGGAAAGAAGGTATTCGACAAATATTTTCCGAGTGTATACGAAAAATTTCTTTGTGATTGATAATGAATGAATCAGTAAGATTCTGATTACATCAATTGGTCATTATAATTGGATATCTTTATTTTAATTAAAATTATAATAGATTTAATCAGAAAATTCTAATTTGTTAATTTTCAACTAGAAATTTTTCTCAGTATATATAATCTCACAATTAGATTGCGAGATTTTATTTCATTGTTCCACAAAACGCGGTGTAAAACTCTTTTCACTAATTAACGTTTCTAAAATATAAATGCGGCCACTCATGCCGTGCTCCTCGGGGAGTCGATACAGCCGGTTGATTCTACTTGTCACGTAATGCACTGGCATTTAATCGAGGCCGCCGCTCGGGAAATCGACGCTTTCTGCACGAACATATTTCTTCTGTCAGAAAAGGGTCCGATTCGAGGTGGAGGCGAAATCCCTTCCAATGATTTCTTTCTAAGTGGGGAAGAGAACCATTTTCCAATACGAAGTAAGAATACATTTTTCCTTTAATTTTTCAGACAGATTGTCTCTCTTTCATAAAATAATACGTACAGATTTCTTTCTCAACCTTTATGTACCTTTATCATTTTTATCGTATTTTAAACAGGAGAAATTTCATTTCACGCGATTGGCTCCTCCTGCATAATTTCATTGAATCGACCCATTTAAAAATAGAGTCGTCGACGCTTTCTCGTCGTTACATAAAGGACCACAGCGAGACTATTTATTTGCTCTTCTCTCGACGCGGCATGTACAAAAACCGCAATCCTTCGCACCGACACCGGTCGTTCTTTGTTTTCCGCTTATTCCAGCGAATACATATATATCCTGTTTTATTCAGAGCGCCGAAACTCTCGCGCGCGGTCCAGAGAGGATCGTGAGGATATTCGCGGTAGGTGCGGAGGATGTCGAGTATTGATTAAGGGGGTTTGCCGGGAGGAATCTCTCTCTCTTTCCTCACGGGTAGGTCTGGCGTCGTTCCTCGCCGTAAACGCACGGGGATGAATGGGGCACGGTGGGGAACGCACGCACCGAGGTGCGTCTGCGCCGCACGCAGTGCTCCGATGCGCTTTACTCGAACCGGGTATACCACGGCCCACGGTCTGTGGTTCGCCGGGACGGTGCACGTGGTTGTTTGTCGGCTGGACAGTGCTGGATAGAAGGGAGGGAAGCGGGATCAAGCGGACGAGGGAGATTCGGCAGCCCCGGAGGAATCGCGATGACGATTGATACGCTCGACGCGTCGTTATCCACAGACCACGAGTGTTGAGAGGAATTCACTATAGTGTAAGTAAATCGCACGTTTTACATCCTTCTCGCCGAGGCTCGATTTTGGGAGATGACTGCGACAGCTCGAAAATTGATTCTGCATTATGTTAATTTTATCATTATGCTTTATCTTTTGTTTTAATTTTAGCAAAGTGTGCTATATAAGCATCATTATAATTATTATTATTATTAGAAATTATTAGAAATTATAAAAATTCACATAAATATTAATGAGATTCTCTTTGATCGAATATAACTTTCTTCACTTATTTGTACACAGAACGATTTTGCTGAAATATCTAAAAATTTAGCTAGAGAAAATTTAGCTACAGATTTAAAAATAACTTTGTTGGATCATCAATTACATAGGAATCTCATAATGAGCACTGCAAGAAGTTTTGACATCTAGTAACTACTAACTAGTTTTCATTCTAGTAACTAGTTTGAAAATTTTATATAATAATAATTATTTTCATAGTCCGATAAAATTGTTTTCAGATCTGTATCTAGCTAAACTTTTAGATAGCCTGCAAAACAGTCCTTTTTCTACTATTATTATTCTTGAAGAAGATATAATATAAGACCCGTTGTGACATTGACTAACATAGCGAAGCTTATTTTGTATTCAGTTAGTTATGGCACAACTGTACTGTGGTCTCCTTTATTTCATTCCTCTTGTAGACAAATTTTCTTGAAAAATCGCAATTTTCCAAGAACAACACTGAAAGCTTACTGAATCTAATTTTTAAACGAAAAGATCCTTTAGTTGAATTTTCGTTTGACTTTTGCCTGTAAGATTTCTAATGACTACGAGTGAAATTATTAATATGGAAATTTGTCGGTATTTCATAATACGGTTAATATTATAGGTGCAGACTCGAGAAATCGATTTATAGGATAGATTAGAGACCCTATAACAGAGTTTGACCACGATCGATTTTATCAAAATTCTACGAAAAAGAAAGGTATATATAATTTCTCCATCTTCTACATATATATTATCTCATTCTAACTTGTACACTCTAACTGTCTCATTCTATAATTTTAAAGTTATAGAGTGAAACAGTATAAGTTAGAGTGAGTAGTATATATACAGGGAGAAATTATATTATTAATCATTATTAATGATTATAGTTTGTCATCATGCTTTCACGAGACATGTTTTTTACCAAATTTTCACAAATATAAAAATGACATCGGAGAAGTGCTTTCCCCATCTCTGAACGTAAATCTGATTAAAGATATCAATTACGAAGATGAAGCTTTGAGAAATTTATTTTGAATTTATTTTGAAGTAATTATCTTTAACATATTCGGAAAATTTGAAGGTTTTTATTCAAAATTTTAGAAAATCTCATACGTCTCGATGACAAGCTATAATTAATGATAATGATAATTGGATGTCATAACTAAGTAAATGCTTTTCAGTGAATTTAATGTATTTAAATTAAAATATAATTTTAATTTTATATTCGGTTTTTTCAGAAAACTGTTCATTATGTTCTTGTGCCACTATACCTTTCTTTTTCGTAAAATTTTGACAAAATTCTCGTAACCAGACTCTGATATTGAATCTCTAAGGTAGACGTAAACAACATCTTAAAGACTAGTTTCACAACTTACGGCTAACTCTTAATCGAGGTTCAACTTGTTTGAATTTTTTCAATTCTAGAATTGAAAAGAGATATTGAATAAATTGGATCTTGATTAAGAGTTAACCGTAAGTTGTAAAACTGGACCTAAAAGCCTCTTTCACCAACCCTAGATATCAGGAAACTTTTTTCCTAGAATGAAAAGTGAAAAATGAGAAATTTTTAATTAACTTCAATGGTTAAAATCACTTTTTATTTTCCATCTTAGAGATAAAATTTCATGATTAATATCCTGATTAACGCTAACCGAAGGTCAATCACCATGATTACCAACGTGAAAACTAAACACAGAAGAGAAAGAAAGAGAAGAAAGTTCTATTACATTAAACTGCTGTTGGTTGCTTTCTGCGGGTTCGTCGATTAATTTAACCAGAAGTTGGTGAAAGAGGCCCTCTAAGCCGGTATCCTGGCGTTGTCATGCGTTTTCATGCGAGCGCCGCGCATACAATAGTGGTCTGTCAGAGTCGGTTCGCGAGCGCAACCGTGGTAGGGGCACAGATCTGCCGACGATATCTCCCTCTTTCCTCACTCGGGCTCACTCTTGTGGAGCACCGGCATCGAAGGGCTGCAGTCGTGATCGGATGATCGGCGAGTACGGATCGTTGCCGGTCGGAACACAAAGTGCTTGATTATTAATTTGGTCAGAGGGAAAGAGAGAGAGAGAGAGAGAGAAATAATCTCGGAGCGGTGAATTTGAGGAAGCTGAGAAATTTTGCATGAACAAGCGATCACGATGAGCGACATTCTTCACGAGCATTCCTCAGGTAAGGCTGATTGATCTTACGTATGATCGCGCAAAAGCTTGATAGCGTTATTTGTACAGCTCAAGAAGAATCTATTTATTGACATTTGACAAGTAAGCGCCCGGAATTAATCATGATAAGCGTATCGTCAGGATGACAGTAATGCTTTAGAAATAATCAATTGAATTGTTGTGCAAAGAATCAGTATGCAGGAACGTGGGCTCTTTATAGTTTTTGATGAAATATTTTACAATTATTTTTGGAATATAAGTTTAACTTTTGGAATTGCGGGATTTAAGTTTGAAAAATATGATTTAATCGAATATCTTTCGCTATCTAATGTAAATTATTGGAGGAAACGTATATCAGTATATCGAAAAGATCAGTAATTATATCAGAAAAGATAATTTACGTGTCGTTAACATTGAATATTTCTTATATATTTTGTATCACCACGCATAAACTTCTACGTATTACTCTGTATTATTGAGATGAGAAACATCTTAAAGTTAATTTTGTCTTGATTACTGACATTTCTATTGTATGTCAACAGAATACTTAATTAATTTGATACGCGAATTAATATAAATTAATATTAATATAAAGAGAATATTTAATTTAATATGATTATTATAAATTGATTATTATAAATTGATTGATTAATAAATTCATATTAATATTATAATTAATATAAATTTGTCATACCTGCATTCTATTTATAGATTGGTTTCGAATTTATCCTATTATCGCTTCTGTATATCGCGAAAAAATTGAATTTCCCAAGTGAGAATAAATGACGGAAATTGATTCTATTAGTAATATATATTTTAATTAAATTGTCTGTAAACATGGAAAGATGAGATTCCAATATGATTTCAAAAAATGTATTTGTGATATAGACTTTGATGTACAGATGAAGAGGATGTGACGTATATTTTTCAAACAATAACTTTCATTATATGTTTCTTATTTTGAAAACGAGAGCTGTGAACTATTTATTCGCTCACGACCTTATCAATTGTTTGAGAAAGTGAGGGTCGATATGCTTCATTAACTTTTAACGAGTATGTGTATTGTTACACGCTTATATATCCTCCTCTACAAAGCTAATTACATCGAATATGACGTTCATTATTCACTGCAGTCAGTTTATTACTTCAAGAATAGAAGTGGACATAATGTTCTGTGACATATGTATTAAGACACTATTCGAAACACGTAGCTGAAAAAACACTTGGATTCTATTTAGACATCATAGACACTTTCTCTCGATTTTTTATGGAATACAAGATTGTACTTTCAATCAAAATTAAAAGGATTATGATCATTGCTCCCAATTTTCTTAATTTTAATCTTAATTTTTAACACTACACAAACAAATACACCTTGACAATTAAATCTAAATTAAATTCTTTAATTAAATTAAATTGCCTTAAAGGCAATTTAAAATTATTAGACAAATAAATAAATCTTTTTAATTTTTTTTCCAATTTTTTAGGCTTGATTTGTTACATCTTTGCCGATTATATAAATAATTTCTCATTAATGCATTAATATTAAAATTTCCATTTTTTCAAAAATTATTATCAGAATTTGGAAAAAGGTATTTTGGATACTTCATATTTCTTAAAATCTTTGTTAATTAATCGTCGCGATTGCGTTTTAGTCTTCTTCTACCGATCATCTTCCATATCGTTCTCTTTCTTTCTCACGACACTTTGACGAATGAGTGGCAGGCTCTCTCGCAGAACGAAGCTTAAATGACATATCTCGGTGTGTGCGCACCGTGACATGAAGTCATTAAAGAATTTCTAAGGCGTCGGGCAACGGCCTGCCTTTACCAAGCTCATTATCTGAACATTACAACTGAGAGTATATTTGCTATTGTACTTTGTATGTACGTATGTTGCGACTCTTCTCCGTTGTCCTCTCGCCGCAATTAAGCCTGCCCTTAAAAAAACGTGTGATGCTCGTTTCTGAGAAGTTAGATATCTAATAATAAGCGATTAGTGCTCAGTTAACAACAAACATTTGGCAATTCACGTTAGTGTTAAATTAGATAATAAAAAAGAAGATAAATTAGAAAATTTCACCAAAAATTTAGATAATTAAATCTAAATTTTAATGGTGGACTATTCATTGTTTTGAATTAACATTTATTATTATTTACGGCTTTACAATTCTGTGCACGGGGGATTTTTGCTGAAGTACCTAAAAATTCAATTACATACAGAAAAAAAAATAATTTTGTTGATCTTCAAAATAATTATGTAGAACACTTAATTGCTAAAATGTCAAAACTTTTTGCAGTGTTCAGCATGTCTAAGATTTCTACGTAATTATTTTGACAATACAACAAATTGTTTTCTAATTAAATACTTTTAATTAATTACTTCAGTAAAACTGTTTTTTTTTTTATAAGCAAAGGAAGCTTATTTTAAACAGCGTTTTCTTAATGCAAGGCGCTCGTTGTCGCGAATCTGTTAAAACGCATTAAACGTCTTCATTATCTCGTAATAAACGTAATAATATTACTAAGTGCGAAACTCGATGGTATAATAACGGAACAACGATAATATCGAAGGCGCGAAAACGTGCCAGACGCGTCCATTCATGTGTACAAAATCGTTTTTAAAATCGTTTCCTGGAAAACATGTGCAAATGTGCATTGTTTAATGACGCGCATCAGCAGTTTTACCAACTTTGCACATCGCACCGCTACGGATTATTGTGACCTATTTTTTTTTAAAAACCATGCTTCATTCTTGTCACAAAACATAGAGGTTATCTATTTTTTCCGCAACACAATTATCACGCACGTCCATTAGAAAGCTCGTGGAGCGAATTATTCTAAGCTGCACGGTGCTTCGGATTAGCCTTTACGGCTTCGGCATTAGAAATGCTTACGATATTTCAATACTACGTGAGTGTCGATATCTTTCTTTCGATGCTGAACGTAGACTCTTCATTCGACGAGCGCGAAGGCGCGAATTTAAAGGCTTGTCAGTCATCGACATAGTTTACGGCGAGATTAATGAATGCGCTATCGTCAATCGAATATCAAGCTGATCACGACAGTAAACAAGCGATGTCGTGATATAAGTCGCGAGAAAGATCTTCGATCGTCGCGTTATCGTGACTATCATCCTATCTCACTTCGTGGCTAGAGATCCTGTAAGTACGATTGCCAGTCACCTTTCCGGTTTTCGGCTGAAGGTTTTTTGATTAAATCTCAAGCTCTCTCCGACACATAAAAAAACTCTCCGGCTAAACTCTCCTGCATTTTTAAATGCACGTGTCAATTTTCCTCCGATTTTTTGGAAAGATATCTCCGACAGGAGGTTCACATCTGACCTAGTTTACACAATACACTACAAAACAATTTCAATTTCAACTCTGAAAAATAGAGAGAAGTGGATTTAAATTAACACACTAATTCTTCAGTCACATATACAGTATATATAATTTTTATCATGTTGGTATTGATATAAACATCAATATAGCGTAGATAAAATACCATGGGTTTTAAATTCACATCTATATTTTTTTAGTGAACAATTTCGATATTAGTTATCGATGTGGCAGGATAGTGGGATTTTCAATAGGAGGTAGATAAAAAACGTTTATCTTTCTCTGGGATAGATTCTCTAAAAATATAAAATTAGGAAAAGAAAAGAAATAAATAGAAAAGAAAAAAATATACAAAAAGTACAAAGCTATAAATATAGAAAAGTAAGCGGTAATATAATGTATGAA
>NW_017259267.1:734993-739105 GCF_001594045.1 Atta colombica | reverse complement strand
GCAACCGTGCTTTAACAGTCTGGCCACGAATGATTTTGTCAAATCTCTTATGAGACAGAAAGATATATTATACAATATACTATTTATATATCATTTCATTCTAATTTATTTTTATTCTATAATCTTAATTAAGATTACAGAGTGAGTACAATCTTGGTCATAAATATAAAGCATCATCAAAAATTGATGTAAATGTTCTATATTTAATGAAAAAAATTAAAAAATATTTATTTTTATAACAATATTTATATTTTGTTAATACTTTTTTGACTTTTATTAGCACCAGTACTTTTTTGGAATTTATACTTACTGTTAAATATACAATGGAGAGATACATTATTAGAAAGAACTAATGTAATCGAATCCCTTAAGTTAAATAATATTTTATTATTTTTAACTTCCATGTGTATCAAAATGTAAATCAATTCATTTTTGTTGTTTATTTCAAAGTAAACATCATTCATATTAACGTATGTATTTAATAATAATAAATTTGAGTCAAATGCATTTTCTTGAATTAAATTGTTTAACTCCATTGTTTTCATTGTCTTCAAATTAATGACATATATATATATATATATATTGAGTAGGAGCACCTATAGAAATGATTAAAAATAACTTGAATTGGGTATAATTTGACATTGTGAATTTAACAGTTATTATATGTACCTCTCTCTTTCGTAAGATTTTGACAAAATCGGCCATGACCAAATTTTATCATAGGACCAAATTCCTGACGCGGTGCAAACTGGACGAGTCGCAAAAACAAGAGCGCGTTTCTTTCCGTGCTTTCTCTTACCAGAAGTGCAACGTCGATGACTTCCCCATCACTATCGCGACGACTTATGATAATCCAACGGACTTTCGCGCCGACGGCGGCGCAACACGTCGAATTTCGTTTCCCGTCGCGCGGACCGACTCGAGAATGTCTGATGCGTCGCATCGCGCCTGCCTGCCTTCTCCAGTGGTTTCATTGCCTGGAACGTCATGCATTGCAATGTACGTATGTACAAACACTCCTACACGCGCTAGTCACGCTCCAAAACGATCATTTATTACCTCAATCTTATTACCGCTAACGGCGCATTACCGCGCCTCGAGAATCGTTTCTTTTAATCTACCGGCTCTCAGAACGCACACCGAGAGGGATCACCGAGCACCTCTCCGCATTTAAAAATACCTCCGCTTCCGAGAGTTAACTTCCCGTTCGCACTCGGGGCGATTGCGATTCGCAAGAGCGCAACAAACGGTCGCGCTTTGTTAGTGCAATAATCGGAGCGTAAAATACCTTGTCGCCGCCCGCTCGATGACATTTAATTTGCCTCGGTGTACATTTCATTCGCGTACAAATAAGTAAATTGCCAGCTATCGTCGTAAATTTCACGAAATGATTCGAACGGTTACTTGATAATATACGTATGGTATTACAGACCGGATATGTGTGTTTGAGTTCGTGGCAATATCTTAATGAAAATCAATGAATCTATTTCATACGTACGAACATCCGTGTCATGTCAGGAGTGATGCCGAGACACGAGCAAAAGAAGAAATATAGAGAGATGTACGCTTCATTAATCTTTCCTCGGGAATATAAAATTCGCTTCCTTGTAATAGTACGATGACACATTCATCATTCGTGCCACGTGCATAGATATACGGGCGCAATTATGATTAAAAGCCGTGAAAGTTAGCGTTACGGTTGTACGCATATGAATTCTTACTCTCTTATCAATCAAGAGTTCTCTCGTCTCATCCGTCTCGAGTATGCATCAACGTGACACACGCCGGGTTTACTCCCGCATCTTAGCTTTCCCGTATCCCCGTACCAGGGACACACGGGGAAATCTACTCTGTCCAGGCATTCTCTAATTGACTTTGTAGGACAAGCGGATGAAACACACTACAACTCGCGACAGTGTTTTCAGCGCGTTGGACAACCAGCCGTATAGACGCGTGTTCCTCGAGAACGGTAATTGGATGGGCACGCTCTGTTTGTGCGCTTTAATTAGCTCGCACTGCACTGCCGACTGTATTTTTACACATTCGTTTCATCTCTTTTTCCCGATTGCTGTCGAAACGAAAAGTTCGAACGCAATAATAAATTTCGCGTGACTGTTTTATCATGTAATGCCGCCTATGTGTCGCAAAATATTTCTTTTAATTTAGGTACCTGTTTCGAATAGTAAGAGTTTATCTATTTTAAATATATTTTTTAAGAGCTTAAGAGCTTGATTATTGAAAGTTCTGTGAAAGTTTATGATAAGATAAGAGTTGATAAGTGCGTCATAGCTGCGAAGATAGTTGTTGCATTCTGATTGAGTAAATTTTATTAGGTAAAAAATTCGTTTGCAGATAACTGATTATTGATATTCGAAAGTACAAAAGAAAATGGTTAAAATGTCAATGCGATTCGGTTTGATTCTTATATTTGATCGTTTCGCTACGCTAATTTCAGAAACTCGCAACGATGAAGAATCCTTAATTAGAGTCGATACAAGCAATTCCGTATAAAGCAATACTTTCTATCTGACGAGAAAAGCAGCAATTACTGAAGCCAATGAGAAATCTTATTGACGTTGCATATTCCATGAATATATCAAGCGTTAAATTTGACATTCATGAAAATAATTAAAAGGAGTTGTCAACAGAGTAAGATTTTGAATATCAATTCTATTAAATTAATACAAAAGCTTTGTCGTTTTTTTTCATTAAGCTTTATAAATAAATAATTTAAACAAAATATTATAATAACGCAAAATTGCTTAAGAATTGAAATCACTTATCATCGCTCTGTTATAATATATTGTTATAATACCATCAAGGAGTTCAAACTGATAGAACTGATAGAATTATAAAGAAAATTGATATTATGTATATATAAAACGGATAGAATTTTTAAAAGCTTGTCCGCGTTTTTAGCACGGCAGATTGGGCTTCCTGCTGACCACTGAAGACATAGCTTAACTCTTAATGATTTTCCTCATTTGCACATAAAATTTATATTTCGATAGGATTCTAAAGGATTAAAAAGTTTGAATAATTTACTAACAGAAAACTTGAGATTAAAAAAAAGAAATATTAATAAAGTAAACATTCTCTCAGTGAAAATAAAAACCGATGAATTGCAATGTAAAATTAAACTGTTCTTTCGAATTTTAATAAAGAGAAACTACAAAACAAAGAAAGTATATTAAAATGAATTTGCATCAATGTTAACAAGACTTTTTCAACTTTAACAAATATCAGATAAATTTTTTTGTATCAATCTAATGATTACGTGAAAACCGAATAACGTAAATGCAAGATTAAATATTTCGACGAGAATCGTAAATAACTAGTTATATCAAAAAATTGTTTGTAGTACATAATATATGACATCTCATTTGCTTTAAGTTTTGACTTCTTAGAAGAGAAGAAATGCATGTAAACGATCACAGAAAAAAAAAAATAAATTGGGTGATACAGCAAACTTATAACTTACTTCACGAATTCAACATTTATAACTAAGAAGATTTGATGGTTTAACAAATCACTAATGTTATTCAGCTGTCAATGTTATTTTAACATAGAAAATTGACTGTCTGTATATTATGACTATAGATTCGCTGAATCAATGAAGTTTTCAGCTATGTTTTTTTCCGTGATATAATTTTCTTATAAAACACATATAGCGTTATGTACTGAGAAAAAAATATATAGTTAATTTTAATAAATATTTAGTTCAATATACTGCCAACTAAATTTACTTACAGTAAATATTTGTTCAATAAAAAAATTTGATTATTAAATCAAATTATTTTTTGCATCAAATAAATATATCTTTATATTTAATAAATATTCAGTTGGCAATATTCAACTAAATATTTATTAAAATTGACTATATTTTTTTTCGGTGTATTGAATTTTTGCAACCTGACCGACATGATAATACTGCTTTTTCTCTTTGTGATGCGGGTGACCACGACTTTATCGGCTCCTTTTAAGGAACATTTTATGGCCGTACATTCTCGCGGAACGACCACCTACACGCAACGTTGAGCCACGTGTAAAAAGTAAAACGACTAGAGAAACATGCTGAAGAACCAGCAAATCTTTCTCTTTTTGTGTAAATT
>NW_017259267.1:723353-734893 GCF_001594045.1 Atta colombica | reverse complement strand
TATATATATATATATATATCTCATGCTGGAATTATAACTCGCTATGAAATAATCGATAAAGTGCTCGTTTAAAACGTAAACGTAGTAGCAACGTGTAATTCATGATAAAATATTACCAATCGGGAAACCAATTTGATAAGAAATAGGTTGATGCCAATTACAGAAAACGGGATTTATAAATGGGAGATTTAAAACGGTTTCTGTTGTTAATAAATGCTTGGAAAAGAATTTAATCATTAATCTAACATTTCTAGACAAGATGTTTAGCAAGGTCTGATTAAGATCGACCATTGAATGCGGACAAACGCGGGCAAATGTACGATTAATGGTTGTGGCGCGCAACAAATGTTACCGCGGCGGATTACCGTTGGATCCACTGTACATACGTTCGGTCCGCAAGATTGTCCGTGAGATCTCGAGGATTGTTGTCGAGCGATTGTCACGCGACGTTCGTGCGTTACGTGTGTCTCCTCGTAATAAGCTGTACGCCCACGCACTCGCGAGCCGGACGGACGTGCAGAACGTCCAATGATGGAAGCACAGCTTTCGCTACGCGGCTAATCCCGCGCGTATATATGTAAGTACGTATGCGCGCGTTGAGGTCTCTAATGGCGATCCAATTCGCCGCTCATCCTCCGATTAGACTCGATTGTTGTCCGGTCGTTGACTTCGGACACGGACTTTGGTGCATAATGCGCTTCGATTTTTTTCCGATCGATGGACCGTGCCTTTCGTATCATTCAATCTACTTCCTTCTTTTACGACTTGTGTCCATTTCTATCATTTAATATGTTACCTTTAAGAATGTATTGCACATATTTTTTGAAAAAATTAGATTTTTCTAGATACTGTGTTTGAAAATAATACAAACGTTCGACAGCAATTTAAAACCTGGATCAAAAATTATTTCAATAAGAAATAGACATGCTCTTTTAAAATTATAATTAAGATAAAATAAGAAAATTTTCATTTAAATTAAAAAATTATATTGTTAAATATAATTGTTAGTATTTATGTTATTGAACTATTTGCATATGTATAACACCCATTTTTATCTGGAAGGTTCCAATTCCACTTTTTGCAGAGATTGTACACAATGATACATCTTTAATCTTGGTTTAACTTACTTTTGATTTTTTTTTATTTAAACAATAAGAAAAAAATAAAAAAAGTAAATTAGTCCGTCGTTAATTAATCAGTTGTTTGTTTTTTAAGTTTCAGTTAAGAAATTAATGTCTAACGATTTTTTAAAACTTGCAGAACCATTCATGTTAATTGGATAGTTTTTTTTCGTAAACGAGATATATACATATGTACTATATGTTATATATTATATCATTTATTATGACAGAAGAGAGATTATACATAATCGAAATGAAACTTTGAAATGCTAATGAGATTATGTTAGTAAATATTTTTCATGCTTTGCGCAAATTATGTACAATGTGTGCATTAATTAAAGTAATCTCGTCCATCATATCGTGCTCTAAAATAGACAATGCATTCCATCAGAATAAAACTTTACAAAGTGTTGTTCTATCACGCTTAATGTTATTTGCACGAGAAGCAGTGAACGGCTGCTCATGAAGATTGGCATCACGATTTTTGAATGTAGGCGTAAAGTAGCGCTATGTAATAACTATGCAATTACGCGTCCAGCTGCTGGATGTTGATAGAGCAACGCAACCGAGTCTATAAACTAATGCAGAGACTGAAAACGTATAAAGCGATGAAATTATGTCATCCCGTGGGCGGCCGTTACGTTATCTGGCGAAAAATAAAATCTTGACTAATGATGCTCATGCGGCGTTTTTTTTATCGATGTTTTTCAAATGGCGAAAGAAGAATCTTATAACCCAATCGATTATTTTTAGAACACAAACAGATTATTATCGTGAAATCAGTCTATGTATTCATTACAAAAAATAATAAAGTGATGTGAAAAGATACATTTGTATTTAATTTAGTGAATCGGATATATTAACGGTATACCATCTCGTTAATCTCATGGTATCTCGATTTGTAAGTCATCTGTACAGCTGTTTAGTCATTTCTCGGCAGTTACACAATACCGTCTTTATGAATAACGTCTTTGAGAGTATCCAATAAAGCCGACATGGAACCGTCTCTGCGTTCGATAAGTTTTACAACTCAAAATTAAAGTTCACGGGCAGAACGATTTTGTTGAAGTATTTAAAAGTTTAGTTACAGATACAGTTTTGAAAATAATTTTGTTGAACTAATAATTATGTACGACATTTAAGCTAGTTGCTAGAATGTCAAAATTTTTTTGTAGTATTGCATCATCATGCTTTTCTACGCAGAAAACGGAGTCCGGTTGCATCAATTGAAATTCTAATGGAAAACGAAACACAAATCAGAATTTTATTTTTTATTGTTAAATCTATTATAATTCTAATTGAGATAATCAATAATGATGACGAGAATTCTGATTGATCAGAATTTATTAATTCATTTATTTTCAACCAGAAATTTTTCTCAATTTACACATGGTATTTTGATGGTTCAACAAAATTATTTTCAGATCTATATTAGCTAAACTTTTAGATATTATAACTAAATCATTCTTTCCGTATAAAAGTTTGTAGCTATAGAAAAGTTTGTAGATCTAAACATGATTTTGTTGGACTAAAATTATATAGGACGTTCAACTGGTTAAAATGTCAAAATTTCTTGTAGCATTGTTCATCATGTTTAAGTTTCCTATATAATTATCTTGATAATTTAAAAAAATTGTTCTGAGATTTGTTGTAAGATTTGTTCATCTCTTTTTAGATACTTCAATAAAACTGTTCTTTAATTCCGTATGTGTGAGAGCATCGGTTCAGGAAGATAAATTCGTCTGAATTTGGCAGCGGGCTTATTCCAAGTTTGAGCACACAAATCTTTGATCAAGGATAATCATGTGTACGTTGCGTTTCCTTGCTAATTACACTTACAAACAACGTTCGGCAAGGAACTCAAGATGTTCAGTGTTTCGTAACGCTACAATACCGCTATACACGGTCTCTATTTCTTTCTCTTCTCAACGCTGTTCGCCGTATATAGATATGGTTTCTCGTGTTCATTTATTTTTGCGTGGTTACGTAAATCTGATTGGGAATCGAGACGTTTGAGAAGCCTTAATGAAAACTTTAAGCTGAGATCACGCTAAATACCTTCGTAAAGATTCTCGAATTCTTCTTTCGAAAGCGATATAATTGCATGCCATTACTACTCGAGTACTTGAGAAATATCACGCGCACTTTCTGCGTGATTTACAACATCTACATGCCGACCAATATTGACAGAGTCCAACGAAAGCATCGCTTTTCTCCTCGATGCATTAAGATTAATACTTTCGTTATTACTTAAGATACAGAGACAATTCTGATTACTGCGGCTCTTGGAAAAACACTAAAATCAAAATGAATACAGAAAGAATAATTTTGCTAAAATATCATAATGAAGTAACATATTTAAAAATTTAAAATATTATGAACATATTTAAAACTTATTTATTTAGATATAGATTTGAATATAATTTTATGTGAACTGTTAAAATAATTATATATACTGAAAAAAGTTTACTCTATCTTAATAAATATATTTTTCAATAATTTATAAATAAACTTTTACTTATAGCAAATAAATATTTGCTATAAGTAAAAGTTCTCTGCTATAAGTATAAGTTGCTCTAAACTAAATGAAAAAAAAAAAGATAGTTAAATTAATGGTTCTTATATCAAATAAATATATTAACATTCAGTAAAAGGTTTTACTTACAAATTTAAAAAAATATTTATTAAGATATAGTAAACTTTTTTCAGTGTGGGACGTTCAAACAGTTTAAAATTGTTTGCAGCATTGCCATCAACGCTTAAGCATTCTACATAATTATTTATATATGATAAAAAATTACGGTGAAAAAAACCTATAATGATTTCGACATATTAATAATTTCTCCATTTCGCATGGATAGATGTCTAGGTCTCGGAAATTAATTAAACGATCTTGAAGCTGATATTTGTCCTAATCTAACTTAAGTATAATGAAAATGCTATTAATCGGGAAAACGAAGGATTGATCATCGCGATTTATAGAAATGTATGTCTACCGTGATATATGTGAGAGGATATTTTCGCGCCCACGTGCGCATATATTGAACGCATCGAGCTCAGCGACAATTTCATCTGCCCCGATCGAATGCCGAGTTTCACCGGTTTTGCAAACTTGTCGTTTACCGTCATTCGTCTCGCTAGAGATTTCGATAAGAAAGTCGTCTCTCCTCGAGTTGTTCTTAATACCTACGAATCTGAGAAACGTGTTGACGCGATAATACATTGCGTTATGGATAATAGAGATAATCGCATGATATATCGATGCGGCGAAGGACGTTCGTAGGTTTATCCGCGAACATCGCATTGGGCGGTAATCTGTTTTCTCAGTCCAGAGACATCGATGTGTAATTCTTACATCAGCATTTTAGTATTGATAGAGCGATTAATAATTTTATCGTACAATGCGTAGTCGTGCACGCAAAATGATATTTTGCTACTCCAGCTAGAATTATCGCTGTTTTTTGTATCTGATAGAAAATTATGTACAGAAAATTATACTGTATTATATTATTATGTTTACGAAAAAGAATTTATAGCACAAATTTAAATTCTATCTCTGTCATATTAGATTAGCAATATATCGCAGTATTTGCTAGAAATTTATCTATTTTAGCTAATTTTTCGTATTTAGATAGAATTTTCACTATAACTGTAAAATCACTTTTTTGAGTGAACGCGTAATTGAAAGCATTACCATATCGTACGAAACACCCAGAGAAAGATTTCTTTGATTTAAACATTATTTTTTTAATTAAATAAAAAATTTATTTGATTTAAGGATGTTTAAATCGAAGAAATTTTTTCATAATAAAGAAACATTTCTTTGAATCGAAGAATCTTTCTCTGGGAGAAGAAAAGTTTCTTCTCGTTGCAAAAAGATATAAAAGCACCTAATTAATTATTGGTGCGTGAGTGTTGATTCTTGATTTGAAATTATGTGCTTCTTCGGAAGCGAGAAGTAACGCTAACCCCATTTAAAAAATACTACATACTTTGCAAAATTCAAAATAGGCTCTACTTCATCGCTTGGTCTTTGTGAGTTGATAGACAGTTCGTGCTCGATACTCGCTCTTCAGACTCCTTTGTTTCTTTAATCACTCGACTTCTTGAATTCCATTAATGCTCCCCCGTAGAATCGAAACACGCGATATAACAGCAAACGTAGACATAATTACCAGCAAGTACTTATTCGTATGCAGACGTTCTTCGTATCTCCGTGAAAAAATATGATTTTCAATTGAGAATTTTCTAACTTAATCCTAATCTAATGCCTACTTATCTTTTTGACTTTAATTCCGCTTTCGACTTTCAATTGCTCTTGTAAAGAGATATTTTTCAAGATATTCTCATCTTGAGTCTTGAATTATTTATAGCTGTAAAGATAACAGCGGACAAGACATTCTTAAAAGAGAACCCTTATTCGATAGGAAAGAAACTCCATCGTTTCGTTATGGTTTCTCAGAGAAATTGTAAAGGATCCTCTGCGCGCATAAGTGCACATTCATGTTCATCTATATCTCGAGTGTCTTATTCTTTCTCTATTTTCTAAAAAGAGATTCGTGTCACATCTTATCATCGCGCTCTCGCTTTCGATTAGCATTCTCGGTGTGCATCCAGTTTTTTGAATGCGATTTCGTTTTCTGCGATAATGATAGCCTTCTTTTGCTTTTCAGGCGGTACTTGATCGTAAGGTTTACGTCTCTACACGACATCGTTCTTGAATAGTCTGGGAGCTGTCGAAGAAAGTAAAGTGGGTCCTGGAAGAGGACCCAAGGAGAGCGAGGAGAGAAGCGTCGAGACAGAATCCGGTGTGCGGGAACGTCGGCAGGAGCTGCCTCAAAATGTCGTACGCCAATCGATTCCCATCCTCCCAGCACATCCGTTATCGCAGTAGCTGGGGACCTTCCTCGGTTTCTGTCTTCAATCACGCCGACGTACCGCGACCTTCGCCAGAGGAGGAAGAATTCGAGTTCTATCACGAGCGACTGCATTCGGCGCAGAGTCGTCAACTGATACCACTTCAGGAGGACTTGGCCGATTGGATCAACAAGACGATAAGTAAATACATTATTCACTGGAAATGAAGCGTATTTCTACGATGTGAGTATTGATCGGTAAGAAGAAAAAAAACTCGTCGGACGAGTTTAGGTTACCGCCAAGGTCGGCGAATGCCGTTTCATGAGAAATTTCGATAACGATTAGATATGACTCTTGCTAATTTATGGGAATAATCAATAGCTGAGGATCTATAGCTTACATGGAATTCGTAGACCGAAACCGAAATGACCCAGAACGTATTCTACGTCGAATTTCTCGATAGAACGCCTCCCACGAATTGCTTCCACCAAATTATAATAGGTTCGTGCTCATAATTTTGTTGTTTCGATGCCACGTCACGCGAGTATTGCCGCGACATTGCATCGCGTGTTATCTTCGAAATATCGTTTTTAAAGTAAAGTTTGTCAAGAGCTTACTGAAATTGTGATAAGCACGTTTCTATTTATTAACGTCGAGAGTTCCAGAATGCATCACTCTGAAATCGTGCGTTTAGAAAGACAAATACACTGTTAGATATTGAAGGAGTAATTCAATTCCTTGAGTTAAATAATATTTTGTTATTTTTAACTTCTATGTCAAAATATAAATATCGTCCATGTTAATGTATTTAGTAAATAATAAATTAAATTTGAGTCAAATATATTTTCTTGAATTAAACTGTTTGTTTAACTCCATTATTTTAGTCAAGATAATAAACTGTATATTGTAGGATAGGAGCAGTGACGATCTCTGTAGAAAAATCATTCAAATTAATACAAAAACAACTTAAATTAGTAACTAAACTAATATAATTTTACATATGAATTTAACAGTGTATAATATTTGTGCTAAATTATTATTAACCCTATTTTTTATATTTTTTTATTTTAAGAGTCTTTACTTGTTCATTAAAAATCTAATTTAATTTAATATTACTCCAATTTTAGCTAAGATTGCATTGAAAAAGAATCTGATAATAGTTATCCGCGATTTAGACCCGCGGTTTTAGTGTTAAATATAAATCTATTTCGCGAATTTATTTAATTCCCCAAAGTTTTGTAAAATATTAAATTAGATACGATATACATAATTACGTAAAAAATATTATAGTTTCTCATAACTCTTCCCGTCTGGCACTCTTAAATGTAAGGCGTAAAAAGAAATCGGTGTGGCGTAACATCGTGTAACGACTCGACATTCGTGTCATGTTTGACCACATTTTTTTGCACTCTATCTGGCTTCGCCCGATGTGAAATCACCTTAAAAAGAGTCGGCGGCTTGCCATGCCACGGGATGTGGCGTGCGCATGCAAGTTTTATGCAGCTTTGATGTGTAAGAGCCAACACAAAAGTTAGCATCTGGCGCTACACGTGAGAAAGGATATTCATAATATTTCGCCTTACACTTCGTCATGTGTCGAGCTGCCATGTAAAAACGTGCGCACCATATGTACAAAATTTTACGAAGTTTGCTTGAACGCAAAAACGTTCAAGGATGGCACCGTAATATGTCTGTAAATTGTTTCATAAAAAAATTTCACTACTTTACAAGCCTATTTAACAAGTCGTACAGAAGGAATAATTGTAAAAACGAATTACGTGTCACGAGATAGTTAGAACGACCTAAAAAATAACTATAGGATCAATAAGCAATTGTTCTGTTCACTGTTGTACGCGGAATATGGAAACGAAATATATTGCATGAAGATTATTATTATCGTATCTAAAGATACTAAATTTGGGAAGTTCGAAGTAGGTGAAAGTTTCCGCAATTTATTAGATTACATGAAGACTGCACATTCCTGAAACGAGTACACGAGGTCATAAAACTTTTCTTTTGAATCTATCTAATCAATCGACCTTTCAATTTTATTGATTTAATCCTTCAATATCATTTTCGATCTGGTATATGAGCCTTTTTTCTTATAAAATAGTTTCTTTCGAAACTTTTTATTAATAAAGATACATACATTCGCTCGATAGCGTTATATTCCTTAAAATTTGGCATTTCGATTGAAAAAAATGTTGTCACAATGTGTTCATTTTTATGAAAGTCATAAGCAATTAAAGTTGAGTTGGATATACTGTACACGGTGTGTTACACTCGTAACAAAGTATTATAGTGTGGCATTTTTGAAAGGTTAAGATAAGATTGATTAATCGTTTGATTTTATCAATTGTGCAACAGAAGTTAATTGTTTCTGGTAACTGCAACCGAAATTAATTGTTACTTCGTGACATAATAATGTATAATGTATTGCATTAATTATTTTGGATAAACCTAATCGAGTAAACACACACACACACACACACACACACACACAAATTTTCTAAAAATATTTTCTAAAAAAACATTATTTAAGATTATGGAAGAGTGTTTTAAAAATTCCTGCTTAGTCTTTAAAACAAGAAGAAAGAAAGGTGAAATGTGACGAAAAGAGCAGTGATCCGTGATTCTTTTCTTACAAGGAACTGGAAATCTACCGATGGCTATCTAATTCTAGGCACGTGTGTGTGACCGCCTTTCTGAACTGCTAGTTTCCTAATACGGTACGAATACGAATTGATGCGTAAAATAGAATTGCCACGGTGTACCGAGCCTCGCGGAAAGTAGCAATTCTGACGCTGCACTGCATTTCACGTAACAAACAGACGCGGACTTTTCACTACGCTACCGATCTCCATTCTGACCTTGCACTTTTAGCAATTGATCTTGAGAATCACCAATTGCAATTGCAATTTTGTGTCGAGATTGTCTCTGAGATTGCCGCTCTAAAGATAATTTATTAATTCCCGTTAGATCGTAATTGGATCGCGTGCTGAATGAGAGATTAATGATGAAAACATTGCTACAACATCGCTAATAGTACCTTCCCACATAATTCGATTCACTTGCGATTGTCGCTTTGCCGTACTTTCACCTCTGATTGTATGTTACTACGTGGACACGATTAAGTGCACACATATCGATGACCAAGGAAAGTGCGTCCATAAAATACAGTTGGATGCAGTTTGGTGGACGGAATGTGCGAAAACGAGTGTGGTCTTGCGCGACCTCGAAGAATCCAGCTTTGCGATGTGGACCACCCTGAGAGATTGCGACACGAATATACGCCGAGAAAAACGAACGATACGTGAATGAACATCGAGCTCATACATATATTTAGTCACAAAAGGCGATGCACATGAGATATAATTT
Organism: Atta colombica; assembly: GCF_001594045.1. Classification (NCBI taxonomy): domain Eukaryota; kingdom Metazoa; phylum Arthropoda; class Insecta; order Hymenoptera; family Formicidae; genus Atta; species Atta colombica. Next base: position 725,537 of record NW_017259267.1, on the reverse strand, counting down.
ACGTGACTCGCCTAAATCACGTCGCTTAAAATATATCTTTGATAAACCCCTAAATACTCGGTGATAGTAAATTAATGCCGAATGACATTACAGTGTAACGTTTACGATACAATTTCGACTTAAAAACATTCGCGAAATTTTAAATTTATTAAACGCAAGATTTCAAGATAAGGAATTCCTGAATGATCGATAATGAAAATGTTTTTTTTTTTATTCATTCGCTCGTATTCTCAAACGTGAATGTTACTAGTGCTTCAAGCGCAGAAGACACATGTTTTATTCCCGAAGGGAGAAGCCACTCCTTCGCACATCTCGTATGCATGTATGCGCTGTAATTTTGCAAATTGTTTTCCTTTTCTTTGGTGTGTAATTTTGAAATCAACCTGAACTTTCTCTTTACTAGAGCATGAATTTATGAATCTACATGGACAAACAGCGACATTATCGATTATTTGCACTTTAGATGCGAATTAAATAAATGAAATTCAGCGAAAGGCTTTAAATCTTTTTGCTGTTTTAAATATCATTTATGAAGAAAATTTAATTTTTAACAGCCCTTTGGCTGTTAAATAATATATCGTTGATACATCGTATCAACAAGATACTCTAAGCGTGATTTTGAAAGGGACATACTTTCGACGAGGTGTAAATAAATAAAGAAAGGTATTTAATAAGTTTTCAAAGACAGCGAGAAAGGTTGAAATTCACTCGACCATTCCTAGCGTCATAAATATGTTTATCCGAGTTTGAGGAATAGATTTGCTCGCACAACTTTTTCGCCAAATACTGTCTAACGAAGATTAGGATTCTGAAATAGAAATGTAAGAATCTTTTGAAGAAAATTCGTTAAAACGCTAACTAATATTTTTCGAAATCAGTTCCTCTCGCAGTGTTTTAAAATAATTATTAGCATTGTTAAATTAACGATCAATTTAAGTTGTGATACTTTTATTATTCAATTTCTATTTATGATCATATTTAAATCTGATAGTATTTGGCGCAGAGTTTAATTGGAAAATATATATTAAAAAATTTGTAAATATTATTGAATACCACAAGATATCTCGACCGTATTAATGCTTTTTATTTAAAAGAAAATTTGTTAACTACTTGTTCTAATAATAAAATTAGAAATGTTAAAATATTAATTTGATTCTTTATATTACATCTATAATATTTTACATAGATCCTTACCTAAAGATTTTATGAATAGAATTACAATAAGAAAGCAATAATACAGTCTCATTATAACTATTTAGATGGATACATAAGTTTCTCCTAAGAGGCTTACACAAAATGAAGATAGAGAGGAATGATATTCTCATTGATATTCAATGGTTGCCAAAGCATCATTGGCGACGTGAAAAAAATAACGCGACGGTCTTTCGTTACCCACGCGCGCCCTGCGCCTCTTACAGTTGCAAAGCCTCTGTGACTCAACCGGAAGTCGACTGGGCACCCCTCTTCCTTCATGCTACTTCTTCTCTTCTCCCTTCATCACATGAGCACCCAAAGCCGCATTACGCATAATGGGCGTACGCTTTCCTAATACGCTTGCGCATCCGCGGGATACTATCGACTTGTGAGACGATACGGCGATCTAAGCGACGAAGACACTATCGCCTTGACACTTGACACGCGCCACTGATGATCCGATCGGCCATAAATCAGAAAGCGAAACCTTTGACTCGCCGCGCTAATTTATCGTCGCCGATTATTCTGCCGATATAGGCACCGCAGAGGTGACCGTTCACGGACTCGCAGACTCGAATGGATTTATCGTGGGATCCTGGTCGCGAGCTACAATATGCGCCGTTTAATAGAGGCATACTTCTGAGCAAATCGTGATCGTGCTTCACGCTTTGGCCATGCTGCTGCCGTATTGCGTGGCAAGTAACTCAAAAATAGTGGCTCTATACACGACCAGATAAAGAACAGATATACACGCTCGGCATGTAACGAGGCGATAATCGAGACATTCACGAATATCACGAGTTCGAAAAGAATTTATCATTTCTTAACCCTTCTGTCAATGTATAATTTTTTCTTATCTTAATAAAAAGATGTTTCATAAGATTCCCATATAGGGTTTTATTATATCTGAATCACAAAATAAGACGATATGTACATCTTTTAAAAAAAGATTATGATCTGAAGGAGTATAATTTTTCTATACGTTAAATG
>NW_017259267.1:707034-723253 GCF_001594045.1 Atta colombica | reverse complement strand
ATAATTTTATAAATATAAAATTTTAATTAATGATTAGAAGTTTTTTACGATTTCTCTAAAAAAGATATTGGTACTTTCGTTAAAAAACGAGATAAAATCTGTGCAAAACTGTTTTCTATTTATAAAATTATATTAATAAGAATTGTTAATAAAAATTATGTTCTAGAAATTTTATTTTATTCAAAGGATGGAATTTTTAAGACGTTATTCATATAAAAATATAAAAATGTTATTATTTAAAATTCCCGAATATTCATACAACAAATGTTTATTATTTAAAATTCCCGAATATTCATACATTGATAGAAAGAGATTAAGAGACCAGTCCGATATTAAAATGGAACTGAGCCAAAGTCACAAGGTTTTCGCGAAAATACAGGTCACAGTCTGTAGTAGATGCGCGCGATGAGTCTCGAGTGTTAAGCAATCGCGAGAGAACGAAGGGCGGATGTCAGTACCAATAAGAGCCGAAGGAAGTCCGTCCTTCCTTTCGCCGCGGCACGTCGGCCGTAAAACCGTCATGTTTATGCTCGGCTCGAGCGAAGGCCCGTATATATCTTTATTCGGGGATACAACATATCTTACTTTACTCGACACCCGATGATCGATAATCGCGCCGATTGGTGCCATGTACCCTTCATCGCAAAATGAATAACGTGCCGGATAATTCGCGATCAGCGCGACTGCGAGGATTAAGATCATAGGATTTAAAATACGAAAAAAACGCGAATCATCGCAACAACGTATACTTAAAAAAAAAGAATTTAATATCATGCTTATATATAATCCATGTTGATTGATATAATATAAATACCAATATAGTGTGGATTTAATACCATTATACATATTATATAATCCTCACTATGTTGGTATTGACATAATATAAACAGCATGGTGTAAATTTAACACCTTGGTTTGATGTTAAATCTACACCATGTTAATATTTGTATTATACCAACACGGTGAGAATTATATTTAATACCCACTATTAAATGCATACCCATTTTTTTAAAGTGCATCCAGCTAATGCTAAATATTCCTGAAATATTCGTGAACTGTTTCTAAAATTCCAAAATAATATTCCAAGAGTGTTTCCAGAATATCCCAAAATATTTTCAGAATGTAAAAACAACGTTAAAATAATCATTAAATATTCCATTCACGTTACACGTTCGAAAAATATTTCATATATTCCGTAAAATTATAATTTTCCTAGAAATTTCAAGTCCCAAGGTCTCTGAAATAATTTTTAAACGAAATTTTGTACTACTTGTACTGTCAAAAATATATTTATGTGTGTTTTCTACAGGGTCATACTCATGTTTGCGTTCTCCGTTCACTTATAATCGAAAGATTCTCATTCCTTTTATCAAATTGACACCAGAAGCATATAATAATTGACTGCAAGTAGTTATCATTCGCATCCTTTCCGTTATACATTAATTGTAATGTTATGATAATTATTTTTATGTTATCAGTATTTACTTTAGAGAGCGAAATATTTATTGTATTATGTTTTATACATTGTATTATTTTCCAACCGTTATTTATTATGTTATTTATTATGTTTTTATTATTGAAAATGATGATCCGATCGCGATCGAAATGTCTATTGCTAGCATTCTTTATTAAAATTTCAACTTAAAACATTTTCGTTTCCTGTTTATTTTTTTGTACTTTCTACTTATCCTGTTCTGTTTTTATATAATAATTTTTGGCTCATAGTCCTCTTTTTTCTTTGTTTTTCAAAAATATATTTCATTTATCTTGGAATCCAGTTGGAGACTCATTTCACAAGCGAAATGCTACGCTCTTTATATTCTTTTTCATATGATTTATATTTACGAGTTAATAAATCGTCATGACCTTTTGTCAGGTATGTGTATTATTCGCGAAGTGACATATGTATATATGTATACATGTATAAAAAATGTAAACAAAATTGAAAATTTGAGACGGAGAAAAAGGAAATTGAAGAGGATCAAGGAAATCAGGTTAGGAAATTTAAATACTCTGAAAAATTAAAATTTTTGGCTTTAAAGAAGTTAATATACGTACATCACACCTGGGAAGTTTATGAAATACTAATAACTTAACAATTAAATATGCAAATGATGTGAGCAATATTAATAATTTTAGTAATTTACATTGCTACATTAAATTGATCTTTCAATAAAATATTGAACAGTTTCCAAATTAGGAAAATACAACAAATTTTTAAATGTTATTGAAAATCAAGAAAAATCAAGAAAAAATCAAGAAAAATGAAATTTTATCTATAGATCAGGGAAAATATATGAAATTTAGAATGAAAAATTTGTGACATCTCTAAATGTTTCATTAATATTTAAACATTCTGTGAAAATTCTTTTGCTGTTCCGGAATATTCGGCACATTGGGAATACAAATCGATCTTTTTATGAATGATTAACGTTAGTTAGGTTAACATTCGGAGTATTTTGATGATTAAAATAACTTTATGCCTGAATGAATGTACGTTTATAAACTCCGGTCATTCTTAACTTTCGGTTCTCACGTTCCGACTCGAATTCTTAATGTTGCGAACGCTTAACTTACAATCTTTAGTTCTCGATTTACTCGATATCGTCGCTGAACGTGAGTGGCATGAGCAACGATAGAAAACGTAAATAGCGGATGACATAATGTAAGACAAAGAGATTGTCTCTTCTTCTTTGTCATACGATAACTTTCATTACTACTACAGTTACTATACAATACTTGACGTCGAAACTGTTTCATGGAACACGCCACGATCTGTCAGCATAAACTATCTGCGCACGCGGAACTTGCTATCTAGTAACGCAAAATAAACGGGACATTCTGCGCGATATATCGGCGCACCGAGGTATTGTCGAAGACGCTTGATCGTAGCATTCACATTTAGATATTCGAAAGGAAACTTGCTTGATAGTAAGGTATCTATGTTTCCTTAATTCTATACGGATTCATGTCGCGCGAGATTCTCACAGATACTTTGATTGACGATGGATCAGGAGACGCCCTCGGACGATGCTCTAAAATTGCGGAAAGACGAGGAACGACATAATGCAACGGACATGTATCTGGCTCGGTGACGGGGAACACAGTTGCCTTATGCAGTTCCGGGTGACCGAGTTTCCTGAACGACGAGAATTCCTCGCGCGTCTGTGCTCAAGTTCGAGTCTGATCTCCCAACCATTCGTAGTCTAATAAAAGTCATTTTCTGTCTAACCATCCAATTAATCTAAGAATGTTCAAGCATATTTGTTTTTAAAAAAAAATAATGATAATATCTAGCCTGTATATAATCAATTAATTAACCATAATTTTATGCTTTGCGTTTCAATTATTTTTACAATATATAATTGTAATTGATAAAAAATTCTATTGCTTACAGAGTTAATTCTTGAAGAATTTAAAAAATAAAGCTATCGAAACGAGTTTTTTTTTATCAATTCTTTTTAGTTCATTTATTTTTGAAAGACTATAGAACTGATTTGAGATATTGTGGGAATGGCAGACATAATTGGCGAATTTCAAGTTCAATCTTTCATCCCACATACTAATTTTAAATTCGTAATGCGGCTGCGTAAGCGGTTTCCAAGTTGAAGGTTACATATATAGCTGACAGCCACATTAATAAATGGAATGTCTATTGTTGTGAATGTTCATAAATAGGAACCAGACCGAATTTTTTGGAATAGGCCAAGACTCATCCAGGGTTGTGGAGTCGAAATCGATTTCTGTGACGTTTTTATAGTTTCGATACATGTGTTTGGTAACGCGGAGCTCGCCGGTGATAGATTCCGTGCCACACACATGGACCCCGCCCTTTAAAATCCTGTTTTTTTTCGTGTCCTCGGTACTAACCCTGTTGTTACCAGATCGAGTCACGAGCTCGCGCTCGCAAATTCTCATTACCATTCGTATCTGTGAGGTACTATCGCTACATCAGAACCCAACCTAGTTCCTATTTCCCATTGTGCCCGTTCTATATCTATATATATAGGTGTCTACAAGATCGTGTCGCGACCCTGCGAGTTTTCCTTAGATTCACTCATCGATCGACCGCTCCATTCTGGGAGAGAAACGAAGATGTGCAGAAGATGTTGAGACACTCGGGTTTAATTCAAGCATCTTTAATTCTAGAATGCTATTTATACATAAATTTTATGTACAAGTAAGTGAAATTATTGAGCATTAAACTACACGTGGAAAGAACTTTGCTGAAATATCTAAAAGTTTAACTGGATACAGATCTGAAAATAAATTTGTCATACTATCAGAATAATTATGTAGAATGCTCAAACTGATTACTGTACATGTCAAAAATTTTTGCAGTTCATTGCACATGTTTGAGTTTTCTATTGTATATAATTATTTTGATAACAAAATTATGTTCAGATATGTATCTACCTAAATTTTTGCAAACATTAGTAAACACTTTAAAATCGTTCCGTGTAGCTTCAGTCATTAAGAGATCCAATCTGTTATTAAAAATTGAGATAAGCGAAGACAAGCTTTTAAAAATTCTGTCCATTATCAATTTATACTCCCTGATGGTCAGAATTATAAGAGAGAGTGATAAATAATTTCAATTTTTTAACAGTTTTATATTATTATTGTGTTATTGTATATTTTATTTAAGTTTTTTGGGGACACGCAATTGGACTACATGCTCCATATCAATTCAAGGCTGATTTTAATATAGTATACTTATTCTTTCTTTCTTCTTAAGTTAATTAGATTATTTGTGTTTCTATAGATAAAAAAAGTTTAGATTATTTTATCATTAAAAATGAAAGATGTATGAAAAACTTGAATTACAGTAATTAAGAGTGATAGAGCCTACTTTCTTGTACGTAAAATTTACATATTGATAATAATACTATATATCATTCAATAGCGATAGCATTCTAGGGTTAAATGAAGCATGGATTTCTATATTTGAATATTTCAAATATTACAATTTCGTTATATTAATATCGAAAATATTACTACTGTAATCTAAAAGTCGCGTTCTTAATATCACATTCTTTTATAGATCTTCAGTTATCAAATTTGTCGTTTTTCCAATGTAGTTGTCGACACGCTCCACTTCGATAACTTCGATGAATAATAAAAATAAGTCACGTACACGAAGAGACGAAGTGAAAATCGCAAAGGAGTTTTCCAAAAAAAAAAATCTTGCCTATTCCTGCTTGCGTATCCGGTGAAATTCAATTGCTCCAGTATCTTCGATACGATAATATATAATCGGATAACGATCACAGTGCGCTACTATGTTCGTTTGTATCCTAAAACGGGAGATCTAACGGATCGGAACAGGAGGCGGTAATAGATAACGGCCGATGGTTAGTGCAGATGCGCTTACTCTATCATCTACCATATAGCTGTATTCGCGCATGAATTGCTAAGGGATAATGAATACAGAAAAGAGATGGCAATAAATAATATGCGGCTAGTAATAGATAACAGTTAATGGTAAGCAGACTCGGATTAACGTATGTAATTAATATATACGTTAAGTTGAACGAAGAGAATAGGAATGGAAGCGTCTTCTTGCAAGGAAGATTACATAATTTGTCAAGGCAAATAAGGATTCTTGTTTGGATCTCTGCAAAATGACGAATGCGAGAGAGATAAGTGATAAGGACAATAATTAATGGTAGCTAATAATGAGAAAGACTCAGATTAACGCGTACGATTAACTTCCACATTGAAGTTAATCAAAGCGAATGGAAATGTGAAAAGTCTCCTTCGCAGAAGAGATTTTTAACAATTTGTCTAATCTAAAGACAAACAAGGGACCAAAACGATTGATCAGCTTGTTTCCAGAGAAAGTTAGAATTAGACATTAAATATTTATTAGAAAATTTCGCGAGGTCTCCTCTCGATGGAATCGATATTGAAAAGTTTATTACCCGGAAAAGTGGAACGTATGTCCTTGATCTGTGCACTTTAGTATTTGCGGCAACAATCGAAACTAAAGCGATTTTATAGTCACGCATGAGTCGACCTATCGTGAGAGTATTGCGACCTGACTGTTTCTCGCACGATCCATTACGTCGTACAAATCGACGATCCCTGACGTGCGGCTTTCAAAGCGCCGCCTTTTTTCTTTCAGAAAATCACAAAACGAGAATTAAAATAAAAATCTCGCGGGACGATGAATCAGCTATTCCGACCTAAACCGATTTCATTGTCTTTCCAGTCGCCAATCTTGCGATCTTGCTATTAAAACGTCGTCCTTGAGCGTTGCGCGCTACTGATAAATGATTTACTGCACGATCACTGCCGTAGTAAATTTGCTTCTTCAAACAGGCTTCTTCGACCGACCAAACCGGCTCGCTGATCGTCATTCGATACATGGACGAATCACCGTTGTGTCTGGTACACTTACGGGCGATTACTACAATCACGTTGTCGATCGATCGTGTCGAATAGCTGCTTTCGCGAAGTTGAATACAAATTTTCAACTACCGATGTAATTCAGATTTTATAAACTTCACCAAACTTATTCAAATTTATTAAAATTGTTGTTTTTTAATTATATAATAAATAATATAATTATGTAATAATAATAATAATAATAATAACATGTAATAATAATAATAATATAATAAAACAATAATGAGTGAAAAATAAATACATAACAAATAAAACAGAAAGAATCTTATATTCGGTCAAAACAAATCTTGATGCATAATATTCTTATATGTAAATTTTTAAATACATTTTCAGTTCTATAGTCTGTACGCTAATTCGATTTGTCGGACTTAAAACACAAACATAAACTGAAGCCGAAAATAATACATTGATCATCAATTTAATAATGATGCTAATCTTAAAATATTACAACGAATTCATTGAGAAAAAAGTAAGAAAAGATAAGGTATGATATATAATAATTTTCAATTTGCATTAGGACTAAATAGGTATACTCGTAAAGAATAGCGGGCTATTCTTTTTGTTACGATCTATCACTTCATCGGGCCACTTGAATGTTGAATGAACATTGAGAGATACTTGCAGCTTATTCCGAGGGATATTCATGCGTGCGTACGAATTATCGCTGACGCGACAGCTAAGCTAATTTCGTAATCTTCGAATTTCAGATGTGGATCATATAACGGGTGACAATTTCTTTGATGTGCTTGATAACGGAGTGATTGTATGTCGATTGGCAAGAGTTATCCAGGAAAAGGCGAGATCTGCGATTGAAGCTGGACGGACGAAGGGAGTAAGTTATTAGAAATCATCTAATATCTCAATTTAGATTTTTGCATTAACATGATGTGTTCCCGGCAGACAATAATTTTTTTCTGAAATTCGTATTATATACATTTGATTATTAAAAACGCCATATATTATCACTGAAAAAAATTTGGTAATATTAATCATATTTGTACAGTAAATAATTATTATTACTATATTTTCTTACTTCATATAATTTATTTATATGAACTATACTATATTTTATTATAACTTTATAATTGAGGCGTTATTTTTCTTCAAATTTCTAATTACTGATACTAATTTTTTTACTGTGTATATTGACTAAACATTGGATTGAAATTATGCACCAAGCGAATTTTATAATTGAGAATATTTTTGTTTTGACGTAACAATGATGAAAGTTTGAAGAAAAGGAGATTTTACTCGCAGAAACATAGAGAAATGTTGTTGTAGCCAGCACCAGTGATACGTGGTCGCTGCTGGGAGAATGCAGCTCGTCGCAGCTTCTTTTCCCGCGACAACATGGAGAACTTCATACAATTTTGTCGGCGGCTGGGCGTCCACGAGAATCTTCTCTTCGAAAGTGACGATCTCGGTAAAGCTTGGCGCAATTAATTTTAATGTATGCGAATTAAGCAGAGGCGGGCTATGCATTTGCTCTATCGGACGACTTTCAACGAGATGGGATTTAAGTGCGCACTCGATTAAGTTGATGAGCGGCGATTAGCGAAACACTGTAATTGACTCGCACAATCTCGTGGCAGACACGCGTGTAGGAATACTAGGAACGTGTGCCGTATAAATTATGATCCAGCATAAAACGAAGTATGCAAATTGACTTGATTGTGACGGGAAGCGAGAGTGATTGCCGCATGAATCGCGCGCGATTCCGAAGAAAGTGGAGCGAATCTGCAGCTCTTCGAAGATCAGGGGACTTTCCCCGTTTAATCAAGTTTAATTAGTATTGGAAATAAACAATGCGGTTACATAAATTATGTAACGATGTAATCGACCGTGACAGAAAGCCGCCACGGAACCCTTGAGAAAAACGTTTTATTGTGCGTATCGTAAGCATTGACCTGAATAAAATCGAGTTCGCCATGATAACGTATAAATAATAAATGAATCTCAATCCATAAAATGACACAGTTTGTCATTTATACATATAATGAGCGTATATAATGTAATCAAAAGTTCGTATAATAGAATTGGATCATGAACGATTTTGTCAAAATCTTACGCGAAAGACATATGCATTATCTCACTCTAACTTATATTACACTTTGTAACCTTAATAAAGGTTATACAGTGAGATAATATAAATTAGAATGAGATAGTATATAGAAAGACAATATATATATATATTGTTGCATTAGTTGGAATTTTAATTGAAAATGAACAAATCAGAATTTTCTGATTGAATCTATTATAATTCTAGTTGATAATCAGAATTCTGATTGAACTGATCATAATCTGATTTGTTCATTTTCAATCAGAAATTTTTTTCAATGTACTTATATCTTTCTCTCTCGTAGGATTTTGACAAAATCGTCCATGACTAGTCTCTGTTCTAGGATTTTAGTGTGATCCTTCTCTTTATAGTTTTGCATGGCCAACCACGGAATGTTGTGTTGTGTTTGCTGGAAGTCGCGAGACTGGCGGCCAGATATTCTCTAGAACCGCCTGGACTTGTGCAACTCGAGAGGGAAATTGCAGCTGAACAAGAAAGAGATCTTCACTGTTTGTCTGACAGCGGTATATCACATAGCAGTCTCGTCTCTTGGCAGTTCCAGTCACCATCACCGACCGCAACACCCAGGACACCATCGCCGGAAAAGATCAAACATAGCAGGTAAATAAGTCGTCATTTTCAAGACTCGATTCACACTTCACTTTTATCGATAAATGCATACAAATGTCACTTCTTTACTTAAAAAATATATAATTTATATATAACTTAAAAAATGTGATTTTCTGAATATAACGTGAAAAGTTATTAAATCATGAATGATTTAACAAGTATTACTCTATTAATCATCATATTCAAAAATCAATTAACTCAACTTTATAAAAAATTATCAAAATCATTATAATTCAAAAAAGACAATTTAAAAGAAAAGTCATCAAAATCATTATTTAAAAAGAATGATTTTTAAAAATTGTAAAATAAAAATTACAAAATTACATTTGATCATATTAAAAATATATTTTTTGTTGATATTATTTGATTAGTTAATAATTTTTTGTCAAGTTGAAATATGGTTTTTCCCTTCTTCTGGGAAACTTAATTTTTTTAGTTGTAATTTTTGAAGTAAGCGAACGATATAATTTTACGTTGCATACACTATCTCTATAGAATCTCAGAAATGAATTTATTGATAAAAGTGAGATATGAATAGGGAGTATTTTAAATGAGATAAACGAGAATGTGCATAAGCGTAGCTAGAATTTTGTTTAAGGAACCAAATTAGGATTGAGATTTTTAAACTGGAAGAAAAAGAAGAATAGTATAGATTGTTGGACTTATTTTGTTTTACATTAATATTTTTAATTATTAGCTGGTAAATCACAAAATCACACATATTTAATTGACTAACCTATTTTATTTTTTTTAAATTGTAAATTGATTTTCTTTGAACTGGAAAAATTATATTTATAACACTAACCGTCTTAGATTCTCAGAAAATCTTCTGAGAAATCTTTAAATTTTACCTTCCATTCTTTCTTCTCTTCTAAAATTATTTTTTTATGAATTAAGCATAATTCGGTTTTAATTATTTCTATTCTTTAAGATTTAGGAAAACTATTCGGTCTCCTCTGCCCCCCTTGATTACGTTCATGAGAATGTGTCTCACGAACTATCGTGTTGCCTAATCTTGTAACCTATCTTGCACACAATATTCCTCAATGTGTTACTTGCACCGTAACGGTCGATAAGCGACGATGTTGTGAGAAGAAACCGAAACTTAACCGTTACGGAATGTATAAGTTATTCGTTTGTATAATTTCTGTTTCACTTACTCGCATCGCATTCAAAACAGCGCCCAGAACTCTGATATATTCCAGCTCGTCTACGACGAAAGATTTCCTCATCGGGTTACAGTCATTGACTGAATGGGCAATTCTGCGTGATGTTATTGAGAAGGAAACCTCGCGCAACTAGGAGTGGTTGAATTTTATAACATATGTAAAGTTTCTGGTGTGTGTGTGTCCATTGTGTTATTCTGTAGATAGTTGGTTGGTACCATTCGCTTTATTGAATTGTTTAGATAATTGTTTTTATTCGGACAGTTCGATAAATCACAAAGATATATGTATAAAGCCCAATTTACAATGTGCTCTTGTTTTCTGTTTCTTGTCTTTTTCTCTCTTTATGATTGTTTCAAGGTTTCAAGGTTTGAATGAAATCTTGTACAATGAATCTCTGAAAATTTTTGTTATTTCTCAGAATTTTTATTCAAAATTCCAAATAAGATTAGAGACTTTTTAAATCGAACTTTGAAATAAATTAGAATGCAAACAACGTGAATAAACTATATATTGAAAATTATAGAAAAAAACAGGAATTTCACGAGACTATATTTAGTCTCACTTTCTATAATTGAAACCGCGAAATCTATAAGTGTAGCATAAGAAAGGCAGAGTTTTCTAAGTCTATCACACTTTGAGTTTTATCGATAATCGTGTTTTTTATCGTATACTTATTTTTTATTTTTTTCGAAATTAGTTAACTTTTATCTCGAATGACAAAAAATAAAGAAACAGAATAAGAAACAAAAAGGTAAAAGATACAAAGTAAAAAGCAAAAAACAGATAGCAAATAGCACATTGTAGATTAAACTTAAGAAAGTTCATTTCTCTCGCTAACCCGTTCGACATGTAATAATATTTTGCGAAAGCGTTGGAGAATTCAACATAAATCTCAATATAATTCTAGCTCGGCATCTGAAGTCACAACGGGCACACGATGGTTGGATCCGGTAACCGGTGCTGCACATGAATCTGAAATGCGAAGGTCCGTTAGCGACAACGGGCCAACTGGAAGTGACGGGGTGCCTAGCGACACTACCGAGGATGATTGGTCGCGCGGTAGCGTCGAAGACCCTGACGAAGTGCCGTCGCCGTCGAGTTCGCCATCACCGTCGTCGGCCGAACCTCCGGAACACACTGGGCCGATAACGGAACTCGATCGCAAGGTATTAGAATGCCCTATTTTCACTTACAATGCAATCCCAGTAATAGATTCTTCGGTAAGTTTCGAATGCATTCTGCACTGATATAATACAAAAGTTCATATTCAATGACATCGAATGTCGAGAATATCTCTATGAATTTCATTTAACAGTTTCTAGCAAAATTTAAATTACCGAAGAAGCACTTTTTTGTTGGGAACGAAACTCCGATTTTGAAAGATTAAAATAATAATGTGCAGTGTAGAGGAAGCTGCCCGTGTCGCACGAAGAAATGTATATGCGGAAGATTGAATAATTTATATTCTTTCTATTAATGTTAATGTAGCTTCACCGATGTATTCTACGCACGCGTTGTTTTAGTCGTACCTTCGCATATCGTTGAGAAAACCTTAGTCCTACGTGTTATTACAGACGTTGCGCTTGCATTATAATCATTATATCGTACGAGAGAGAAGAAAGGTGTACGGACGATGGGAATCGGCGTTTTCTCGTATATGTTTTCCACGCATGCATCTGCACGCGCGTATCGGATTCCTGCGTGCCTAGCGGCGGAAGTTACGCGCTGCAGCGTATCTTCGGCCCTTTGCTCCTCGCTGCGACGACACGTCGAAGCGATTTATCTCGTGTGACAGTCGATCATTCTTCGTTCGTTCGACAATAACGAAGGTGGGCGGCCCGATACACAACGATAAAAACGTCCGTTTAAATATATACCCGATATCCTTTCGTTTTGAACGCACCTCTCTCAATATCTCCAGCATCGCGTGCCTCTGTCTACAGGTGCGAAGAGCTACCGAGGCCGTTCAGAGACTCTGCCAGTGTCCGTCAAATAAGTGCTCCAAGCTGAAGGTGCGCAAAGTCGGCGAAGGCCGCTACCATATCGCGGGACGTAACGTTTTTATTAGAGTAAGTACAATACATACAATACATCTATATATATAGTGTATAAAATTCATATTTCTTTTGCGAAGTTAAAACTAAAATCGATATTATATCGTTGCGTTAATAGAAAAGTGATATATTTCACAAATTAGTAACTTTCCAATAGAGTGTTGAGTAGAGTTTTATTTTTTTAAATTCTGAATTGGAACATTTTAATTAAGATGGTGAATATGTATATCTTCACTTTCTTTCATATTATACTTTCAATTGTATATATTCATTCAATTATACATGGAGAAAAGTTTTGATATGATTATGATTACAAAGAAAGACTATAAATTATAGATTATTATAGTAATGGCAATCATTTTTACATAATAATAACTGTTAATTATAATCATTTTCGGTGCCAACTATATTTGTTGATAACACTGTATTATTATTATTAACAATGTAGCAATAATAACCAGAATAATAATTAGAGTAACATATTAGTGTAATTACTTAATATAAAAAAACCGAATTTTAGCTCTCAGTGTATTCTTTAAAACTATGTCATGAATTTTCAAAATTGAATATTACAATGAACACTCTAATGTTTATTAGAACTTTTCTATCAACATATGTTAAATATTATTAATTATTACTTATATAAAAATTCTACATGGGAAGAATTGTTTTGCTAAAATCGTTAAAATAATCATATAGAACGCTCAAGCTTGTATTAGAATGACAAAACTTTTTGCAGCATTGTTCAGTTTGAGTATCCTACATTATTTTGATAGTTTAACAAAATTATTTTCAGTCAAATTTTTAATTTAGTTAAATTTAAATACTTTACCAAAATCATTCTTTCTGTGTGAAGACGAGTTGTTTTCATACAATATTTTGAGTTGTCCTCAAAGCCATGTTTCATATAATTCAAAAACTCCTTTCCCCGAAACTTGAGATCTCTTCTTTTTTCTCTATTATTCCTATCATGTCGCGACGACCATGTCAGCCACTAATGATCACGCCGCTGACGTGTTCGCAGCTTCTTAAGGGGAGACACATGATGGTGAGAGTAGGCGGTGGATGGGACACTCTGGAGCATTTTCTGGCGAGGCACGATCCCTGTCAGGTGAGGGTCCTCAACCGCGAGAGTACGCCGCCACCCGCTCGCGGTACCAAGCACGACAGCTTCTTGCACATTCGCGCCAAATATCGCAGCCCGCCGTCGGAGGCGAGTCTCTCACGTCGGTCACTAGCCTGAGAAGCACGTAGTGTCTAATCATGCGCCCACGATCACGCGACGTGGGTCCCTCGGGCCCCACGTGGCGTAAAGTTGCACGCTTGGCGCACGTGCGAATTAAAATATATTCCGGTACACCGGCGGTACCGCTATCACATCTCACCGGGCACGTCGATAGGACGTCCCGTCTGTTACGCATCAAGCGACGCGGTGAAACGACGTGTGGTGGTTCAAGTTGCCGTAAGGATGGCAATACGCATCCATCGCACGATTTTTCACGCACGATACATTCCTTCTTTTCCAACTACGTTCGATGAGTTGGCGATTTGAGGGAAGAGAGAGGCACCGCAGGAGTCACTTTTAAGCGCAGGAGCCTTGCGATCACTTATGCACATTCCCGATATTCATAACGCTATTTACGAATTCTCTCTACGGCGAGAAATCACCGGTACACGCACCGCCTATACGCCGGTTCGCAAAGATACCTCTTAACCACTCTCGTACCTATTCGTACATCCCGAATTGCGCGTACAACTTATTACGTGTAACCACGTAATATGTTGATCACGGTATAGAGAAGCACAGGGATCGCTATTTTTACTAAATCCGTATGTCAGGTGAGGTTGAGGAGCATGCAAGTGTCAAAGAGCATCCTCGCAGACGCACTACGTTGCGATTTTTAAGACTATAATCTACAGTGTGATCTTTGCTTCCTGTTTCTTAAGAGTTTTTTTTTACCTTTTTCCCTTTTTCTTTTCTGTCGCCCGAGATAAAAGTTGATAAACTTTGGAAGAGATAAGAAACTTGATTGTGACAAGAAACATTTTTTGTCGATAAAAATGGCGAAGAAGGAAGAAAGCAAAAGGTAAAAACAAGAAACAGGAAGCAAATAGCACATCGTAGATTAACGAGAACGAATAGTCAGAGTTTTGCATCTAAAGCTGTAATCACACTGTGGTCTGTTGCGATTCCTGATTGATGGTTCTATTTTAACCAATCACGATACAATTAATTCGTACGCGCTAAAACAGAACTGTTAAAATACCATACGGTAACTATAACCATACGATAATCTGATAGTGTGATTACGACTTAAGAATCGGCGAACTCTGCGATTCAGAAGACTTTGACTATTTGAATTTTTATGCATTATCGTATCAGGAATCAATCAACTATGTGCTTTCATCTCGAATCTTCAAGGCACTAACTTTTGTACCGTCTACCTGGAAGTTCTTTGACCAGCAAGTGCGCTGCACTTGGTAATGGTAGCATTAAGACCGCAATGACCAAACTTTATTTTCGAAATCGTGTAATCACGATAATCATTATACTACTAATAATGCAAATAATAATACAAACTTTTGAATAAATATCCACTTAAGCTCAAACGTACTGCGCTTCATGAGCTACGTGCAATAAAAAGAATAAAAGTGCAATTAAAATCTCAGGTAGAGAATCGTCCGTGTCATGCCTTAGAAAAGATCAATTAATCTTTTTTTTTCTTTTAAGGAAGTTTCTTTTGCAATGCTAACATACACCGTTTTCCTTTGACGTAACAATCACAGCGGCTTTAACAAAAATTTCATAGTCGAACTAGATGATACCATTATATTTTATTATTGATGTTGTAACGTACTTTTTAATATTCAACTCAACTACGTTTTGGTCATTGCTATTATATCCTATAAACCAATATATTCTTACGGTGCACTGCCATTTTACGGCGAGCACGCGATCAGGCACTTATATATTATAATAATCAACAGGGTCGGCTTAATTTTCTGTGTATAATTTTCTCATCCGAATTGCAGAAATCGCTTATAACGTATAATTTACCGAGCAGGCTCGATAATTGAATTTTTCTTTGCGTATAAGTTCTATTATCAATATTTACGTAATCATATATTATTGAAGAATGATACGTTTATATCTAACAAGAGTGCTTTTTAAAATATACGTTAACAATTTTTTATAATTTTATTTCAGTTGTGATGTCTTATGATTTTTTCAGCCGATCCTTAAATTCATAGATATACACATTAACATTCGATTAATATCTAATACTTGTATCGCCTAATATGTAAAATGCTTCATAATTACCACGATGTACACATATGTTTTGTACTTTTATATAAATATCTACGGTAAGTTAAGGGAAATAATAATATGGTCGGCATATTGCCGAGATAATTAAACCATACAATTATTCCGCTTACAGAAGTGCAAGAGCACAGTGTGCAAAGGAATACCAAAGCAAAGAAACACGCGACGAGTAATGTCGGCTCGTTGAAGCTAATTAAACCGTCATCCGTGATCCGTTTATCGTGCATGTCAGTTGCGTCGGAAGACTGTGGTTGTGTCTTCACGAAAATAATCCGTTCACGGCGTTCCATCATCCTTTGCGAAATAGAATCAGTGTTAAATTGCGATTTGCACTGTAATGCGATAAGCTTAAGTTTAGCGAGCTATTACTGGATACAGGGCCTTATGTTACTGCAGATACGATTACTTTGCGAAGAGTTATTTTTTAATTTAAAACCGCCCTGCTTAAAATAATTTTCGCCATATTATGTAATTGTATTGTAAATAATACGTCGCTCTGACATATCAACAGATAAGTGATTTAAGTTAATCGTACCTGCTTTATACCACGGATTTTGCGTATAAACTATAT
>NW_017259267.1:701875-706934 GCF_001594045.1 Atta colombica | reverse complement strand
TATATATATATATATAACTTGTCAAGCGCCTTTTTATTATAGATTACGTTATTGATATTGCGCTAACATGCGATGAATAAAACAAAAGAAACTATGTTTTGATGATATTAAACTGTTATAAATTTATTTGGGTTATTATCTATAGTAGAATACTGAAGCAGTATAATATTGATAAACATATTTTAAAACAAATTATTGTCTATATATTGTTTCGTCATAATGATTCGGCTATTAATAAAATATTACGATAGCATTGTATATGTATGTTTAGTCTTTGTTCATAACTGCACTAGGCTTTCGCAAATTTTAAGATTTTGTCTAATATGCGAGATATATCGTACGCAACATTTATCTTAATCTATTCAACTAAGTTCAAAACTATTATGTCGGTTGTTATATTTTGTTGAACAATAAAATATTTGACAGTAAGATATTTTCAAATATTTTATGACTAGCACATCACTACATATTTTTTATTACCCTGCAAATGCGATTATCATCCACTCCAATTATAATTCCTATGATTTTTGGAATCGTAGTACAAAAAATTTACTGTTTCCCAAATACTACGATTCCAAAATAGTTTCGCTTATTATAATATTATACGCAATATAAAAGTATTCATTAAATATTAAGAGTATTGTTTTCTTCGCCAGTTATCCATATTATTTTTATTTTTATTTCGAGCTTATTAAGGTCTTATTTCGACATTGCTATTGTAAAATTATTTTTAATTGATAATTATAGGAAAGGGATATTATATTTTAATTTGTATACTAAACATATATTTCGTATAAAATCAAATTCATTACAAATTAATTTAAAAATATATGCTTGATTGAACATTAGTCTTTGTTAGAGTATTATTTCTAGATAATACGAAACATATGCGACTTAGAGTATATTTCTAAAAAAAATTTTTGGTATATATTTTAATATATACGGAATATTTATATATATATAAAAATGTTCTATAATAAAATAAAATAATATAATGTCAGGTATACATAATTAAAGAATAATACTACTATTGAATAATGCAGTTAAAATGCATGATCATATTCAAATGGTATAAAAAGATGTCATCATGATGAAATACGTTTTACTTTTTTTTGCTTTTGCCTAATGTTAGCGTATGATGTTGGGGTTGCTGCGCAAACTGCGCTTTTCGTCTATTGAATTCCAATATATCGTCCTCAAGTTTCTTACGACTGTCCTCTAATTTCTTTTTTTCCTCAGTATGATCTTTCTTTAGCTTGTCGAATTTACTATGTAGCTATATGTATAAAAAAAAATCAATAAACATTAGTACTAATTAATAGCTATAATAATAAACACAGTAAATGGAGTTTATACATATATTTAACACAGTTTAAAACAAGATTACCTCTTTTTCTGCTTCTTTCAATTCGGCTTCTTTTTCTTTCACTCGAGCGACAAACATTTGACGCATCTCGTCCTCTTTTTGTTGCAATTCTTGCAAATGAATGGATCTCTTCGCTTCGCACGTTTGTTGAAAACTAACAGGTTTGTTGTCGCTATCAACGTCACTAAAACCCATCTGAAAGTCCACAATAAGAAATTTAAGAAAAAGATAATTTTTTGTTTTTTCTGACAAAAATAATAAAATATACCTGTTCTAATCTCTTTTTCCGGTAGAGTTCATAATGGCGACAATGCGTTTTTTCGCGCATATCTTCCATATTAGTACCTATTAGCATCTCACGTAGTTTTACAAAGTCACAGTGAGATTCATTTTCGACTATAACATAAAGTATAATTAATGTTTCAGCTTCTTCAAATATAAATATAACAAAATAAAATAATCGTAAGCTTTACCTTGAACTGTACCCCATGGATATTGACGAGAACGCATCATTTTATTGCCGACGCGAACGAAATCAGTACTACCGACGACAGCAAAAGGTACGTGAGTGTTCATGGTGGCATTTATATCTGCTACATTTTCATCATCGATCGGAAACTGATAAATATGTATTCCATTGTTTTGCAACTCGGATATTATTTTACTCTGAAATACAAATATAATAAATAAGATAACACAAATATAATAAATATGTAGACGAAAATAATTTCAGCAGAATTGTCACATACCTTAAATTTCTGTAATTCAGTCTTTGATATTGTATCTGCTTTAGCAATAATTGGAATGATGTTAACTTTGGTATCCAGCTTTTTCATGCATACTAGATCAATAGATTTCAAGCTGAAAGTATAAGAATATATAAAATTAAAGCAACTTTCATAATTCACTAATACGGCCATAAGTATAAAGCACTCTCAATTTATTCTTTCAAGAGTATTGATAATAATAAGCCAAAGGAGGGCTATAAATATTAATATTATTATAAAATAATACTTTTAATAAAATGGTCTTTTAATTTTTTTCATTTAGAATATTTAGATATAGAACGTTCACAACAATGTTTGAAGGTACTTATATTTATGACCAAGATATATGATATTAGTTTAACATATACACTTACCCATGGCCAGTAGGACATATAAAATATAGGCAAATATGGATGCGACTATCATGATAGATTGCCAGATTACGTTTGATTTTTAACTCTTCCTGTAAATAAGCTTCAAATTGTGAATCTATATAATCGACGACTGCTTTGAAGCTATCTTCTTTATTGATTTGATCACCATAACCAACTGTATCAACGATCGTCAGTTTTAGTCTGACATTGCTCTCTTGCAATTCGTAAGTATGTGCCTTAAGTTTTACAGATGGTAAATTATGAGGACTGGGACTAGATTCAAAGCTTGTATTAAAAAGGGAATCCATAAGTGTAGATTTTCCGAGTCCAGTTTCACCTATCCAAATAAATTAAAACTAGTATTTGCTACAATCTATTTAACTCAACACCTAATGTAGAACTCATTAAGATAAGGTTAACACTTCGTACCAATGCAGAGAATGTTGAATACAAATCCATTTTGCACTGATTTATTCACCAATTGAGTAGGTAGACTGTCAAATCCAACGTGACCCGATAATTTCAGTGTACGTAGCATACACTCGATCTAATCACAGAAATTACATGTTGGTATTATAATTCACAGAGAAAAAGAGAAGAAGCAATAGAAAAAAGAGAGGAAATGGTATCCATAAATGGATGAAATAGATGCATGAAGGAATGTTCAATTCAATGTACAGTTATGATGCTTGACAGCCAACACCCTTGGCTATGACAACACATGACTCATAGATTTGATTTAAATATCCAATCATACTCGCACACATATCAAACAATATAAAAAAATGCTCCACAAGAAGAAGAGAAAGAAGAAAGAGGAAATATTCGCGGCCAACAAGCAGGGATACATTGATCATTCCACGAGATAGCGAAGCGTTTTAAACATTGCCTGGGCGGTTCATCAAACAAGAATGCATGTCGACACGAACGAGACACGGAATTGGAGGATGACGCGAGACACATGCGAGTCTCGGCTGTTTAACGAAACCGCGTCTGTCGCGTCGGGGAGCGGCATGCATGAGCGAGGAAATTCTTGTACCTACCTTAGCACGGTCAATATCCTCCGTCGCCATTTTTCCTACGATTCCGCTGCGAACGCCACGAGACAAGAACGAACACTCGACGGCGACGGAAGCCGTGATCAGCCGTGATCCACGGCGAGCCTCAAATCGGAGTATGCATGCGCCACTGTGCGCCACCAACTGATACGAAATGCCGCCGATAGGGCGTAGCACTGGTCTAATGACCAATCAAGGACGCCTTGAAATTGAACCAGTAAATTGGTCACTTGGTTTGCGCGTCGCGAATTCCGTCGCCACGATCTCTCGCCGCGATCTCTCGCCGCGACTTGCTGCTTGTCGCATTAATTGGCGACAAATAGCAATGCGAGATCTTTCCTTAATTAGCAATGAATCTGGCTGAAATTGAAGCGTGAAATTGAAAAAGAGATACTTGAATTTTGAAAAAAGGCTTATTCCAAAAACGTGATTGCTAAATTTTCTCGCACGGCTCTTATTTTTTATTTTTATATAAATATATATTTATGCTGATTGTGCCGTTTAATATTATTCCAAATTCTTTTTGAAAAATGGAAAATCTCAAATTGTACAAACAATTCATTGGCGATCGACTTAATCCAGTTTAATCTCTTAATAGTCTTAATTAACTAATTATAATCTCACAAGGATTATGGTATTAAATTAATCTTTTCAGGGATAATCTTTTAAAGCTACAAAGTAAAAAGCGTTTTAATACTCGATTGTAAGTGACAAATATTATTTACAATAAATTTTTTATAGATCTTTAAAGATACTTTTTATAGTATTATTATTATTAAATTGACGTTCAATTTAAATTATGATAATATCATTTCAGTTAAATTTAAGACTGTGTTTTTAAGACCGATTTTAGGCACAAATATTATGTCATATAATGAGATTTCTTTTTTTAATAAGAATTACTAGTTATACTCTCGAAATTAAAATAATATAGGAAATTATATTATTTCTTTTTTATTTATTACCTAATTGTTTGTCATATTGATTTACTTTTGTAATTTATTTTTATTGAATATACGAACTATACTGTATTTTATCTCTTTTTAATTCCATTTCTACCAATGCAGTTTAATTTTAATCTCTATTCAACTCCATCTTTTTCTAGTTTTAAGAATTAAAAAAAGATAAATAATAAGTTGAAATCAAGATTAAAATTAATTTATGGTAGAATAATTTTCGAACATAAATCACAGTTTAATTAAAAAAAAAAACAGATTTAATATTAAACATTTTTAAATGTTAAAAGACTAAAAATAGATTAAAAAAAGACTAAAAATAGACTAAAAAAAAAGACTAGACAAGTATGCCAATATCTCTGAAAAGGTAATTGAATGACAAGGTTAATTAACGTTAACGAGGATCATTACGCGTAAACAACGTCGAGCATTGACGGACGCTTATAAACCTCGTAAATTCCGCGGCGCGTCGACACATGCGCCACGCGTCGTGGTTTGCGCGGCGAGTCCGAGCGCTGAACGCCGCGCCGTCGCGACG
>NW_017259267.1:680696-701775 GCF_001594045.1 Atta colombica | reverse complement strand
CCGCCGCTGCCGGACGTTTCGCAGCGCCGGCGTATCTCGCGTAAGCTTGCACGCGCCGTCGGTGTGTGTGTGTCGGTGCCGCCTAGGAACATTCGGGCCGGCGCGGCTGGCAGTGCTCACAACAGTGCCCACTTTCTAACATGGCAGATCAATTTGTGTTGTATTATCATGTGACGGCGAAACGCTCCCGTTGATAGGATCCGTAACCTCGTGTGAAGCGATCCTAGTCCTCCCCGATAACCTCGCGAGTGTGGACGCGCGGACGCGATCGCGTTAAATGTCCGTCGCGATGGCGGACCTCAAGAGCCCGCCGTTCAGTGACATCAAACGGCCCGAGGAGGTGGTGGCGATGGCGATGAACGACAGCCTCAAGTTCGCCGTGCTGATCGGCCTGATCGAGGTGGGACAGGTGTCCAATCGGGAGGTCGTCGACACCGTGCTACACCTGGTGAGTGCGAGTCAGGAGCGCCGTCGCCGTCGCCGACGGAGCGAAGTGAAACGGAGCGCGCCCGGCGCCGTCGCCGTCGCCGTGGCTTCGCCTCGGGCCGCGCGATTCCCGCCGCTCCCGTCGACGACACTCGTCGCGATGCTTCCGATATGACAGCTCGACTGTCAATAACTTCCGAACCCCCGCCTGTCCGCGCGCGCGGAATCCGCTTCTCCGCGAAAAGTCAAACTCTCGACGGAATCTTTCTATCAGACAAACGCCGATATGCATTTTCTCGCCAGATGATTTTCCTAATTGACTCGGTAACGTCGTTCGACTCGTTAGCGACAACGAATGAGCCTTGAAACTGAACTTGTTAACATAACTTCACCTTTGCGCTAAATAATAACTGATGTCTATCTCTCCTTTTCTCAGGGTAATCCACTCAGAGTTTGTATTTGCGCGAAATATACTCTCGCGAGTCTCTCTACTCTTAAATAATAGATCACGACGACGACGACGATGACTGGCTTTCTTATATTAAACTGATGATTATTTATTGTGTAATAAATAATGTTACGAAAT
Source organism: Atta colombica (assembly GCF_001594045.1). NCBI lineage: Eukaryota > Metazoa > Arthropoda > Insecta > Hymenoptera > Formicidae > Atta > Atta colombica. The sequence continues at coordinate 700,763 of NW_017259267.1, read as the reverse complement.
AAACTTGGGAATAACTGACGAAGCAGCAGCTGAAGTCAAACCGAGACGCTCTTTGTTCGATGTTTGTAGGTATTATTCCGCCTCGACAGAGAAGGCCATAAGTTTGTATTTGTGCGAGGTTCTACTTTTAAATAATATATTTCACAACGACTGACTCTTATGTTACAATGATGATTATTTACTATCGGAATAAATAATGAAATAAATTGGCAATGATAAAGTAGCAGCTTAAGTCAAACCGAGACATTGTTTAATAGTAGTGTTATTCCACTTCGACAGAAGGCCATAGCTCGCGGATCGTGTCGCGCATTTAGCCGCGAAATGTGCCGTATGATAATCGGCGCGCGATAACATCGATCGCCGTAATGGACAAACAGACGCTAGAATCTGACGGCCGTGCCGCGTTGGCCGTAATTACGCAGGTATAATTGTCGAACGTTTGCGAACGATGCGGATGAGTTGCGGATCGTTCGGCCTACGTCCCGTCGGCAGGTCGCCCACGATCCTTTCGGAGGTGTACGATGACGTGCGTCTGTTGTCGAAGAAAAATGGCTGAGAACGCGGAATTCCCCGGGGAGCAATTTTTTTTTTTTTATTATCTCATGCTTTATTTGTGTCGCTGCGATCGCGCTTACGTGGATTTTATTACGGTAATCGGCGGAGTGTGGCTCTTATCAGCGCTGATCGTCCCACGCATTCAAGTTCGCGCTGACGACGAATATAGGTGCTTTCCATTCTATGATACGAGTCAACACGAATGTCATCTGTTTTTATTCTGTTTTTATTATTCATGAAATGCTAAGAAAGATAGAATAATGGTTGTGTTGACTTGTGTCATTAAATGGAAAGCACCTTATATTTATTTTACAGTATTTCACCAGGTGGCGAGAGTTAAGGTGCTTTTTAACTTGTCTTTCTAAGTTATATAACACTTTTGTTCTTCTTGCGCTTTTACTCTTTTTATCAATTCCGCTTAATCGTATTCTTAAGCCTTTAAATTCTTTTTATCTCACAGTTTTAATATTGCTTTAATCTCAATTCTTTCTATCAAAGTAGGAGATCTCTTAGAGTTAGTTTTTCATTATCTAGTTAACTTGTGGTTTAGCCTTAACCTAATTTAACTTAATGATAATTGTGTTTTTCTAGCTATAACTTCAATTAAACTAATAGTTTTCTAGTAGTGACTTAAAAATTAGTTTAGTGATTAATCACGGCTAAAAAAGATATAATTTTTACATTGTCATCAGGTTAAGTTTAATCAAGTTAATTAGAAAATAAAAAACCGGGTCTTAGGGTTTGCTTCTTCTTTTCTGATTAACTTGTGGTTTAGATTTAATCAGAGTTTAATTTAATGTAAAAATTTTATTTTTTTAGCTGTAGTTAATTACTAAATTGATGGTTTTATAGTGGTAACTTTAATTACTTACTATAAAATCATCAATTTGATAATATATATTGTATTAACTATAGACAAGAAAAACACTAAAAACACTTTCGCATTATCATCATTAAGTCTAATCATAAGTACACTCTCTATTAAATTAATGTCAAATTATACTTAATTTATTTTTAATTATTTTTATCGCCTCTGCTTGTACACAATATAAAGTCGTTAATTTAACTAAAACATGGAATTAAAATTTTAATTTAAAAAATGTGTTAAATTTAACTGAAATTTAGCTTATTATTTGCATACGTAATATGGACTTTGAAACTAACCACAAAATGGATTGACTTATTACATTTTGACACATATGATGTATAAGTTAAAAATAACAAAACATTATTTAATTTAGGGAATTGGATTAGCAGATATTGCTATGCTCCTTTGATATTTACAGAAAATGAAAAATCAGACTTTAATTAATATTTAACTTCTTAACAAAGTATATAGGATGAGCCAAGATCGAACCCGAGGTCAGACCCGAGATCGGACCAGTAGATTACTAATCATTCGTATTTACATCATCGCTGTGGATGAATATCTCTCGAAGATTGCGGGCGCGATTTTCTTCGCCTGAATTACCTTCTCGTCGCGGCGATACGAAGGTATTTATTGCGCGAGGTATCTCGATGATGGCGTGGGTGGCTTCTGGCGTGGATAAATCGGATCACGCATGAATGCGAATATTTTTCATAGAACACTTGTCCGCAAATATCTCATACGTGGCGCCGATTAGCGACCGCAGCAGCAGGACGTATTTAAAGTCACTCCGCTATCATCGACACCTTCTTATCATTCATCGCTCGAGTACACGTTTCTTCGAACTTATAGTTCTCTCATATGTAACTTTTATACTTATATTTAACCCCGATATAGCAAGTTGAGCGCGTGGAAGGATGGACGCGGATCGTTCGCGTGAAGTAGAACACCTTCCTCTTTGAAGGAGGAAGGTTTGTACCCGTGTACAAAGGCGGGCACAAAAAAAAGTTCGTGCGGTTTTTACCGAGTCTCGAAGAAGTTGTGCCTGAAGGGCACAATCGCTCTAAGTCAGAGTGACTCTCTTTTTTAATTACATCTTTAACAAATTCTGAATCTTCGCATACAGCTGAACGACATTGGAGAACATTTATCACACGACACATTTGTTCGCTTCGTATAAATACTGTTATTATCGTGATATTGGGCTAGGTAATCAAAGTATTCATTTCGTATACAAAAAAGGATAGTTTGGCTGAAGCATTTAAAAATTTAGTTGGACAAATCCAAAAAATAATTTTGTCAGATCATTAAAATAATTCTGTAGAAAAAACTCAAATAAGTAAGTAATGATAAGTAAGTAATAATACTATAAAAAGTTTCGATGTTCTAGACATCAATTTGAGATCTAAAAATTTAACTAGATACAAACCAAAAAATATATAATTTTGTTAAATCACACTGAGAAAAGAATATAATTAATTTTAATACATATTTAGTTCAATACTGCCAATTAAACATTTACTTACAGTAAGTAAATATTTGTTCAATAAAAAAATGATTGTTAAATCAAATTAATATTTCTTGTATCAAATAAATATATCTTTATATTTAATAAATATTTAGTTGGCAGTATTCAACTAAATATTTATTAAAATTGACTATATTTTTTTCAGTGTATGAAAATAATTATGTAGAGCATTCAAATTAGTTGCTAGAATGTCAAAACTTTTTGCAGCATTGTTCATGGCTCGAGATTCCTAATTATTCCGATAAAATTATTTTCAGCCCAATAAAATTATCTTCAGATCTATATCTAAATTGGATATTTTAGCAAAATCGTTTTTCCATGTAATAGGTATTTGAATAGGCAGTTGCGAATACCAGCAGGATATGTAAAAGGAGATAATAACACGCACGAATATAGGACAGTAAATTTGTTATATTATATACGTCCCGTATATGCCCACCGCTAATATTTCTGAATTATGCGTGTTACGCGTCTCTCGAACGTATATGTAGCCATTTCCAGTTTGTATTCGCACAAAACGTTCATATTTGCGACATCGGTTGACTATTCCATATTATCGATTCTGAATATGTTTAATAATTCTCTCTGTCGTTCTCTTCTTTGATATTTTCGTAAATAATATATTTTCATAAGTAAAAATTAATTTTTTTGCAATAACACTTATCAGTTAATGGTGGTCACATTCTTACTACAGTTATTAGTGATCAACGTAAAGACTCTTGAAAGGTAATGCCGAACACGAATTCAAATTCGTTCGACCCTGAATTAGTTAGCACCCTCCGCAGTTGTACGATATACTGTTGCATAAGCTGTGGCATTTAATCCTATGGCCCCGAGCTGCTCGTACGGCCGAGCGAAATGCAGTTTGCGACGAACATACTGGGTTATTACACGAGGAACGTCCAAAAAAACTATAGAATATTCATTCGATAAATAAATAATTTATTTATTTGTTTGTGTAACGGTAAAACGTATCTCCTATACAATTGTTTTTTTTTTCCTTTATAATTGCATTAATGCAGTAATCGGTTTGCAAAATTCCACTTCAATTATAAGAGCTTCGCGTTACGGTAATTTTAACAATTGGAGCATTCGAATAATGTTTACATCACTTGTATTATTATAGAAACAATTTGTTATATGAATGCGATATTTCGAGCAAATGTATTAGCATGATCGAGATTAAATGTTCACATAAGTTCAATGTTTCAGGTTTTTCATATTAAATTAAATGTAAAGTGCTTCTGAATTAATTTTTTAAATCTAGTTTTTAAAAGGTTGCAATGATTTTAAATTTGAGAATTAATCTTTTTTCAGTTTTCCTTTGTAGCCTTTCGTAGTACAACTAACATAACATTTCAATGGCCTTGTAACATGCATGTGCAAATGTTACCGTGAGATTATACGAGTAATATTTAGACTGGCGTGTGTTTTAGATAATTTTATCGTTGAAACATGTAGGTAATGTTTATTATTTTCAATTATACTTGTGTCAGATGCACATACATATTCAGTTTACATGCACTAAGAGAAAGAATGATTGCAATTATCAAAATTTAACTTGATTGAAAGAATATATTAATTAAATTTTAATAAATATTTGTTTATAGTACGAATATTACTAAATGTAAACGTATATTTATTTATATAAGAATAACCATTAATTTGATTTAAATATCATTTTTTTATTGACATTGAATAATATTTATTTACTATATAAATAAATGTTAATTAATTTAAACAAATATACTAAATACAATTATAAATATACTACATAAACTATTTAAAAAAATGTTTATTAAAATTTTGTAAATATTTTTCAACAATTTAGTACAATTTAGTCATTTTATTGTCAATTATATATTTTTTGATAGAACTGTAAATATGATTATTTTAATATTAGCAGTAACTATAAAAATAGAGTATTTGTTAATAATTACTCTTAACTATAATTATAAACATCAAATATTTTTCTCAATGTCAAGTAGAAAAGATAATTGAAACAATGATAATTACAACACCAGTATTAAGACAGGAAAAGACATATCTCAAAACGATCTATTTTAATAATCCTTTCCAAAAATTCTACCTCGTAATTTTTTTCATATTCTTTATCTTTTTCGAAGAGCTAATAAGGAATTCTTAATGTGTCTGTCACTTCGTCAACGGTGGCTTCTACAACATCGGAAATCGATGCAATGCGTTTACGTAGGCACATATTTGGTTTGATCGATATGATGGATGTCAGCAGAGTAATTAGATGGAAATTCGCGATTCCAATTCATCACGGTGGCATTATTCGTATTGGTTCGGTCATGCGTCCTGTCATTGTTATTCGTATTCGTCTATGAGTCCTGTAATCACTTTCCACGAAATATTTTATTTATGCTTATGACATAGTTTTGCCGCGTGCCGCTTTGACTATCGCGCAGTTGGTGTTAATCGATTTGGCTGTGCATATCACCTACATGCAAGCTTGCTTTCATAACCTCAGTGCGATTTGTCTCAACAGACTTTATTTCCTTCGGTTTATATAGTTTCAACAAAATATTCTACTCTCATGTTATTTATTTTCATATTTTGTAACATCATGTAAATCATTTTTAACTACACTTAAAGTGAAGATTGTATTTTATACAATTATCTTTTAATTTTATATTATGAAAAAATAAAGCTAGCATGAAAGCACTTCACATAAACTTTAACAGCTCTAAGCAATATTTTTTATTACTCGCTCATTATTTTATAAGCTTGAACTATTAAGATAGCGAGATAAAACTTTTCGCAATATTTCTATCATCTATGATATTTTAAAATCAATCGTAAAATAATATTTTCTTTATTTTCGGAATAAATAGAACGAGACAAAGAGAGTGAGGAAAGACAGACGATTTCAGATAAATATTACATCTTTAACTATATTTTCTGACTTTTAATGCTATTTAACATTTTATTAATAATATAGTACGAATTCATAGTACGAATTTAGACCAATAAATCTAAATGAATAAATCTAAATGAAAGAAATTCTATTAATTCGATTGAAGCAAATTTTAATGCTTAAATACATATACTCTGTCCAAAGTAATATTTTCACAGTAACTTATTCATTTAGATTTTTATTATGAAGTATGATAATCGATATCCTTGATAAAGATGCTTATTAGCAAAAAAATTATTAAATTACTTATATTATTTAATAAGTGATATTACTATTCTGATTTTGCTCATAAATTGCGTTTTAAGAGATTTCGGCGCGCGGTATGCAGAATCAGAATGATTTATAAATTTACACAAGAAATATGTATTTAAGCGCTAAGATCCGCTTCAACGGAATATAGGATTTCTCTCATTTAATTAGATTTTGTTATTAAATAGAGAAAAAAAGAGAAAAAGAGAAACAATCAAAATAATTATATGAAACGCTCCAGCTGATTACTAGAATGTCAACATTTCCGTAACATTGCAAATCATGTTATACATTTTGATAATTTATTAAAATTATATTCAGATCTGTATTTAGTTAAACTTTTAAATACTTCAGTGAGATCATTTTTTTCCATTTACGATATTTTTATCGTAACTTGACACAATTTTTACTTCGTTATTCTATTAAGCTTACGTCTTCTCTTTTGATTCTTTAAATTAGTCGCGAGTGTGCAGCGAGGACGATAACAAACCTTATATATAGATCGATATGTTTATTCATCCATTTCTTAAATCACTTAACATCGAAACGATATATCATATCTGGGATCGGCACCGATATTAATCGTTTCACATTCGTACGCTGCCGTAATCTTCCGCGATAATGGATTGCGCAGGTCGTCGTAACGAAAGCAGTCCCCCTCAACCGAATAAGCGATATTCGCGATTTCACGTACTGCCGATAGTCCGCCGCTAATTGATCGGACAAAAGCGTGATTTTGCAATTTCCATATAAATGGAAATGTATATTTCCGACATATTGCAAGAGAGCGTAGATTCACTATCGTCATGCCTATCGTCATCGCCAGTATCTACTCGTGTACCGCGGGGCGTGATCTATATGTTTATCGATCGCAGATTCCCTTCATGCGTGCAACGTGATCGACGTACATGCGTTTACGTTCGCGCACCGGCCGACGGCGAATTGTCCAATGAGCGTAAAGGATCGAAATGTAAATAGCGCTAAATTTCCAAAATCTCGTTTTGCAGGGAAATGAAAAAGTGAGCAAATGCATCGGGTGGATAGGCGAAAAAAAAATAGCGATACTTTGTTCGTAAATAAACAACGGAAAAACGTAATTTCATGGCTTAATGTAAAATATAACGGTGAAATTAGTACAAGTTGATACGATCTTGTCTTTTACATGATAATACATGCAAAGGTGCTTTGATAACATAATTTTCACATCTATTTCAACATCCATTTCCTTTATGCGCGTGTAATTATGTTTGCTCGTAGATAGTCTTATTTTAAATAATAATAAAAAAAATACAGACTATACAAACGCATTTAATATAATATATACATATTCGTAGGTCAATATTCTATGTACAATAAAAGACAATAAAAGACGCGCAATATAACGACATAATACAATATTAATAATATCGTGATGTATTAAATTCCTAACAAAATGTTTGACATAATAAAATAATACTTCAATAAATATCGCGATATTAAATTCCCAACAAAATATTTAAAACTGTGAATTTACGATTGTACATGAAGATGAACCTGATTATTAATACGCATTTAGATTGGGAACTTTATCAATAGAATGACGATTTTATCGGAGTTTTGTGAATATGCGATGAATGTGCACAGTATCGTTAACTCCGTATTTTCTCTCTGGCAACAAAACGCAATAGAAAATCGTTAATTGACGTACCGACGGCGAATAACGTCAATCCAAACAATCGTCAAATGCACGCTATGCATAATACCGTTTTGTATAATGGTTGCCTGACCACTGTATCATTAAGTTCTATATACACCGATTTGATTCGCGCAATTTGACCGGCACTCACAGTAATCACGATTTTGCGGCAGTATGAATACTTTACGTAATGGAACATTAACGGGGTGAATCCTTAAATTGACAGAATGATTATTAATCGATTCAATGACGAGCTGCACTTATTTGTCTTCCATAGCGCGGCACGATCGACGAGCGCAAGCGACAGATGTTGATGCAGGCTGAAATCTCGACGAGATGAACGAGGTTTATAGATATCGTATAGCCGATATTATACGTCATGAAATAATGCGCATTTCGCGGAAAACATGGTTTTTGATATGTAACGACAACGCATGTTGATCCGTACTTATAAAGTCATTCACTCCCTTAATTAAAAAATGACACAGTTTAAAAAATTGATTTTCAAATGAAATCTAACTTTACAAAAAAAAATCATCAAAACACAACTCAAAAAAGATTAAAAATCTATAAAATTATTACAACTCAAAAAGAATTGGTGATTTTTTAACCTTTGGAAAACGAAGATCTATCTTTTTCAAATCTTATAGTTTTTCTTTGAATAAGATTTGTTATAATTTATTATTTTATTATATTTTTCTTGTTTCAAACTATATATATGATATTGCCTCAGCGCCATTATAGCGGCTTTTTCATCCTATAAAGGTTAATGGGCTTTTTCATCCTATAAAGATTAATGGGCTTTTTATAATAAGCTCATTATCTAAGTTTTAAGTATTAAGAAAAATTAACGAACAATCGAATGTGAAAAAAATAATCAACTATGATTGGTTAATTTCTTACAGCTGAAGATTAAAAGCTTAAGTAATGGCTTATTATTGTAGAAAATCCATAAAGATTGAAACGGAAATGATAAAAATAACATTTAATAACGTTAACCCATATTATTTGATTAATTAATAATTTTCTTCAAATTAAAAAATAGTTTTCTTTTTTGGGAAACTTAATTTTCTTGCAGAATTGGATATGTATATAAATTTACACTGAAATATTCAAGCTAAGACTTTGATTGATTATAGGATTTCTCTTATTTAATTAGATTAATTTTTTAAATTATGTCATTTTATAAAAGAGAGCGACACACTAATAAAGATTTATTTGACTAAATTAATTTAATTCATCTTTATTTCTTTCAATGAAGAATATATTAAGTCAGACATATTATATTTAACATAAATACATATATTCCTCAACGAAATAAAGATGAACTAAATTAATTTAACCAAATGATCAATTTCTCTCAATATAGATATTTTCAATGACACGGCCGCTTTAAAAATTCGCAAACTTATCGCAAGTTTGAGATAAACCTTTCTTTCATAATTTTTATTTTTTCGTCGCTTTGCAAACAAACGAAGAATGCGTGCAGATATTGTGTGACATCAAAGCGACATATTTACCCTCGTATTTGTAGGCAGGATACACGGTTTGCCTCTTTTTAATACGAGTGAGGCGTGACCTTGCGTGTTGCACGGCCGTTGATTGTATCTCCCTTTTGGATCTGTCCTCGCGATAGCTTTGGTTATCGAAATATTAACAACGTGTACCCCAGCGCTCTTCGGAAATGTTTGGAGAACTTGCTACGTGCTGTCAGTATCAGCGTACGAGCAAACAATGAAGAACGAGGCGCTTAACGAGTCTGTAAATTAAATTTTCCTTCTCGTTTTCTCGTTTTCTCGTTTTGCAATGCACTCATACATTCGTTGACATAAAAGTTCCGACAGAAAATTCATCTGTGTAACGCTGATCAGTATTACTACGATCGATTCGAAAAAGTTGTACTGACACGTACATTAATTATTAATTAAATTACGTTAGAGAGAAGAAAACGATTTTCGTTTGTATTATCGCCCGCGTGATTTCTATCTTCGTTCAGGTAGGCAAGCTGATAAGCACGACTCTAAAGCACAAATTAGAACGTTTAAATGTGAGGGTATACAGTGCCGGCTAATTAGATATAGCCTAGAAGAGCGAAATGCGTAGCACATGCATGAAGTAGCATGACTGGTGTTAGGAACGACAATGACATAACTGCGTCTTAACTTGATAAATTAATTGCGGTTGCGGTAACAGGTTGCATGGCGGACGCCGTGTTCTCTGTACTCGCGCGCGCATATGTCTATACAAGCATTAAACCATTATCAAATCATAAGCGTCTCGTAAGCATAGTTTGGCAATAAGCCTTGTTTGCCGAGACAATACTGCTGAGATGTCAGCGCTCCACGCTACGGTCCTGTATGTAAAGTTAATGCTAACGCTGTTGCTTAGTCTTCTGCATAATAGCGGCGGACAATGCAATGGCGCGGTAAAATAGCAAAGTTAATGGAATAAGCCGCGTATGAATAATGATGCGAAGTTAAAAATTATTGTTCTTCTTCTACCGTTGTTTTCCAAGCGGCGTATTTCTCCGTGACGTACTGCCTTCGGAAAAGATATCGCTATGAGCGTGCACTTTTGATCGCCACCGTGTGGTTAAAAATTTTAATTCACGGACGAGGCGGACTTCCTATCCTGAGGAGTGATAAAGAATTATTGAACGTGTTTTTCGCCGGAACAGAGACGCACGTAGAGCCGTTAGCGAAAAGACTGCAACACAATGTGATTAATGAAAGGGATTATTCCGTCCATTAATTTTCATCCCGCACGTGTATTTGTAGAAGCGTCGGTTCAACGGTTGTGTTCGTCGTAACGCGAATCATTAATTACGATTTAACGATAACCGGTCGTATATTTCATATACAGTGACGAAGTATCGATAACCACCGCTCTTATATCGATATCTCCCTGGAGGCGAGCGGTCACATCGAGTGATAAGCGAAATTGTTATCGATATGACGGATTTAATCGCGATAATCATGCGGAACCAGCGACTTTTATCTTCGATATATGAAGAAGGACGGTTTAAAGTTGTTAAAGTGTTTAAAAATTTAAGTGAAGAATTGAAAATACAGTTCTGAAAATAATTTGATTGGATCATCCAAATAATTATGTAGGTCGCTTAAAGGGATCCTAAAGTGAATTTGTTTTATCATTTTTTTCAAACAAATCTTAGTTTGAACTAGAGATTATATGAACAATCGATGTTGAATATTTAGAATTAGATTAAGATACTTAATACGAAGGATTAGTTAGAAAATTTGTACGTATACAGTGATTCGCATTAATATTCGGACATCATGAACTTTAGAAATTATCTTCTAATTTTTGTTGGAATAAGAAATTTACGGCTTTTATTTTAAATTGAAAAATTTATTATAGTTATTAGAAATATAAATTTTATTTCTATAATTACATTTATGATACAGAATTTTGTTTAATTTCTGGTATCGCAAAAATATTCGAACACTTAACAAGATACAATAATATAAATATCTATAAATGATAATAATTATAATAAGAAATGATAATAATTTTAATACTTTGTTGGATAATTTTTTAATAACAAGCTGCAAACATTTAGGCATTTTAGAAATAATTTTTGTTAAATAATTGATGTAATGCGCGTCCATTCCTCTTTTAATCGTAATTTTAATTCTTCTTTTGATGTTATAGGCATAATTCGTATGTTACGATCTAATAAATTCCATAAATTTTTCTATGGGATTTAAATCTGGTGACTGTGATGGAGAATGTAATATTTTTGAACAGTTATATAATAAATATTCTTGCACTATTCGCGACTTATGTTTTGGATCATTGTCTTGATAAAATTTGAAACTATCTGGTATATTCATATTATTAGCACTTTTTATTAAATTGTCTTTTAGAATACTTAAATATTTATTTTTGTCCAAAATTCCGTCAATGAAAACTAATTCATACATTCCTTTACTTGAAATACAATTCCAAATCATTAAACTTCCACCATCGTGCGTCATTGGCTTCAAATTTTTCAGTTTGAATTTTTTGTTTGCTGCTTTTCGCCATATCATTTTCTGTCCGTTAGATCCAAAAATGTTAAATTTGCTCTCATCAGCGAATATTACATCATTCCACCTTATTTGTTCTTTAGAAATAAATTCCTTGGCGAAAATAAATCTTTTCTTTCGATTCGCTTCATTTATGAACAACTTTTTACAAGTAATTCAAATCGATGTAACTACTTTCTTTTAATGCTCGACGAACTATATTAGAATGTACCTTCTTGTTAATCTCTTCGTATAATTCTGAGGTTAATTTGTAGCGTTTAATCCTGGATTTACTTTTATTTTCCTAATAATTTTACGTTTATCCTGTGAATTAAGTAATTTTGGACGTTCTTTCTAAGGTATTGATTCAATGTGATCTTCACGAACATATCTTTTTACAATATCTGCTACTGTACTCTTATTCAAATTTATTAATTTACCGATTTCTCGATATGATTTGTCTTTTTCATAATGAAAAATAACAAGTTTATTATGTTCAGCAAATGAACTATTTTTGTCTTTACATCCCATTTCATTGTTAATTTGTGTGATCTTATGAAATTAGGTTAATTCAATTCAACATGAAATAAGTCACATATTTTGTATGACTTACTTCATGGTAAACAAGTAAGGAATAAACTAACTTGAGTTTCGAGAGTCAGTAAATATAAAATATATTGAGTGTCCGAATATTTTTGCAATTCTAAAATTAAGGATTAACTTATTTAATATTTTTTACATTGAAAACTAAATTAATTAAATTAATGTTTTTTACAAAACAAAATTAATGTTTTTTACATTTATAATGAGTGTTTTCAATGATTAAAAAATCGCAAATTTCTTAATCCTATAAAAATATATTTGCTATATTTCAAAAATAATAGTTTCTCTATTATTATGATGCTGTAAATACGTATTGATGTAGTAATATAATATATAAAGATGTATCGATGTGATTTTATCGGCAACAATGATCTCATCGGAGTTCATTTTAGTTGAGAACGGAAGTTTCGGGCTTCACTTTAAGATCCTCTTAAGCCGTATTATCGACTAAATCATATAATTTTTGTATAACAAATACTTTTTTTTCTTTCACAAATTAGAAAATCTTTTTCTAGGAATAAATTAAAGTATACGCATTAATATGTGTTTGTGAGGTGAAATTTATGTCGAGAATGACTAAAAATTTTGAAATTGATTGATATTTTTTACCATTTCTTAAGTATAATATGGCGTCTCAAGCTGTGTACTACTGTTTCATAAATTTAGATTGCAAAACTTTCGTATCAAGCAGATGTTGTCACAACTTGACAACTTAAGACACCATGTTACACTAAGATCACAAACGCGTAATTTGCACGAACAAATAACGTCGAGTTCTTAGAATTAGACACTTTATCGCGACGAATTTGTTATACGAAAATTGACATGAAATTGACGACTGCGTGTATCATAGATGGCGTGAAATATTGGTGTGGTAGTATATAAAAACATGTCGATGCGCTTAAAAAACAGCAATCTCTAGTGACTTCGTCAGAGTTCGAGTTTCGCTTTAGGATCCCCTTAAAGTGATTGCTAGAATATTAACATTTTTTGCATTATTCATTATTCTTTCTATATAATTATTTTGAAGATCCAACAAAATTATTTTCAGATCTGTATATATCTAAATATTTAGATACATACAGATCAGCAAAATTGTTCTTTCCATATACAACTGATTACCATCTTCTTGACTCACTGATGCCTGGACGTATCATTTTTTTTTATCGAACTTTACATGCTTGCATGCATAATTCTTGTATATACTTATTTTCAGTAAAACGTTTGCATTAATCCATAATAAACGATAGTTTATACAAAATACAACATACATGAAGGAAGAATCTTTAATTGTCTACACGAGTAAACGGGTACATTGTGTTAATACAATATAATGCTCGACATTTTGTGAAAGCCAATAATCAATTAATTGAAAAATAATCCTTTGGAAAGAAATAATGGCTTTCCTTTAATTGGCAGTTGGTTCTTACAAAAGTATAATGAATGCTTACAATTAGTGAGTTACCATGTAGCCAATTAGACGTGTTCTTTACTGTTATTAATCATACAAGAATCATGTGATATCGATTCCGGTCATCGTCGTATGAGCCCTTGTACGATTAATGGTCCAACTTATCTGACAGCGATTGATTAAATCTCATTGTTTCTATTCCATCATTTGTAAAACATTAATGTCACATTACATGTTTGTGTTTTTAAAAAATACAAATGAGAGAACGGATGGCCGCAAATAGGAGTACCTTGAGGAAAGAGAAAGGATTCTTATTCGTTATTTGATAATCCTCGACAACATTCGCTGATTATAAGTATCGGTATATCCTAATATCGGTATTATCTGCTCAAGGAGGCAGGAAAACTCCGACAAACAGAAGAGATAACGGAATGTAAATCGTTGTCGAAACCGAAATGGACGACGGTAGTTAGTAGCGGAGAAATGAAGGGATTATTGAATGTTCAGCCTTTGCTTTTCAAAGTTCATGTGAGGTGGGAGGGGCCTATTGGCATTACGCGAAACGAGATATCCAATAACTTCGTTTTTCACAATTAACGAAGCGCGCGTATCAAAGGATGACCGGTGATGCGTAAGCTTCACTGATGACGATACTCGCGCGCCAATGTTCAATAACGTGCCATTACTCGAGAACTCGATCCTGTTGTTTCAATGCCCGAAACGCCGCGCCGCAGCGCCGTCATGTATATGTATTTGCTAGTAGAAGTCTCAGAATCATACCGTGTGCCGCAAAACGCGCTAACGTACCATTGTTTCGTAACGAAATAAAAATTGATGATAACGTTTTATCGACGCTTTTGCGACGTAGACACATATATATATACACATATATACCATACAACGCACAATATATACGCAATATTTTCTCCTCAAACTTTTCATGTTGTATGTATTTATTGTGTTTTGTATTGTGAAATGTACTTTTTATTTTAATAAATTGTTTGAAAAAACGAATAAATAATTATATATTATTTTTTTTATTTATGTAAATCAATATGATAATCCAAAAAAATTTATGAGATTTAGTTGTTTTCTTTTGGCGTCTTGATGATCCGGATTTTCCAAAATTAAGATTGAAAAAGAAAACACCACCAGCTAATATATTTTTTTTACCTGCGGAGAACATGTATTCGCAATATTCAAAGAAATAGCTATTTTTACACTTTATGGCAGAAAAGAGAAGTATTTCTTATATCTGTGTAAATCCCTTCGCCTCGAAAATATGTGTATCGGAGTTTAAAGGATTTGGCAGAAGAATTGCGACCAATGCCACAGTGCAACGGCAAAAGCTTCTGGCTCGGGTCCATCTGCATTTATCGTGCATTTTTCACCGTTTAAGGTCAACGACTGGAGAGTTCATGCAGGTATATTCGCAACGGTCATATATCGTGGTTTAGTTCGAAAACACGATGGGAAGCAATTTTTTGAAGCACCTCAGGAGGTTCGAACTTAATAGATATTTTAGAGCATTTGGAATTGCCTGTGAAACCTCGAGATTATCGACTCCTTTCGCAGGAATTTCAAATTATCGTTTATGCGAATATAACGATATTTCGCGAGACAAAAATAGCTAGAGTAACATAGAATACATTCTATTCTATTGGATATCGGGGGCGATGCTCTTATTAGAAAAGTTGCGTTCAATGTCGCTGCAACGAACGTTGGTGGAGAAGCGTTTGGCATGTTTCCAGCTGAACTCTCCGCGGAAACTTTCCCTCGCTCGTACGTTTGAAAATTTCCTTGTCGAATTACAACTTTTAAAAAATTATCCCTTTCACATCATTTGATTAATCTTGATCTCATTGTACATTATACGTTGCATTTCTAAAGAGAGGCGCTAATAGAATTGTTTATAGAGATATTGACTAATAACCAGAGGAATTACTTTGACAGTGAAATCAATACAGGAAGAGGCAAGAAATTCATTTTTCCGCTGTTGCGTTTTCTGAATCGGCCAGGGCAGATCATCGTAACGTGCAAGCTTTTTGCGGTGTTCTTGCGGTGATTCCATCGGACTTTCATATACAGTTCACGTGGCGCAGAAATGGGGATCAAAGTCGATAGCACGAAGCCTCGAGTGATCATTATTTATACCCGAAGAGATGCCATGAAAAGACGAGTGTGTTCGAGCATAAAATAGGGCACGTGACTCGGCAAATGCTTCTAATGATACCACAAGATCAAACAAAGGACTCTGAAAGATCACAAGGAGACTTGACTTAATTAAACCATAATTCTTCGAATTATGCAAAGCCAGAATGCATTGATTGTAATATAAAGATGTCTTTAAGTTGTAAAGAACAGGAATTATCTTCATTTTTTATACTTATTTTTATACTTATTTTTATACTTATTTGTGATCAGTTAGATAACTTCGTTTAATCATGTTCTACATTTCATGGCGATATGAAGTTTTTTCCATTAAGAAATTGTGTATAAAAATCACGCGTAATCCGACAATATTCTCAAAGTTTTTGTGAAAATTTCTATGACGTTTACGGTACGCTTTTCCCGATACGTATAATGTACGTTAACCTCGACGTTAACTTTGAAAAGCTTTCTAACAAAGAAATTTGAAGAAGACTTGTTTACTAAGGGTTTATGAGGTTAATAAATTCGATTCTAACCACAGAATTCTAAACTTTGAATTTCAAAAAATAATCTGATTATCGTGAAATTTTTAGGAAATTCTTAATATCACTGAATTTAAGTGTAATGGAATTCTACTTTCAAACGAATAGTACCTCCATTGAAGGAAAATCTAGTATCAATGGAATACATTTGGAAGTCAGTTTGGAAATCAATTGTAACTGTTGTAGCATAGGTGAGCTTCAAATAAAACGAAACTGGAAACTCAATGTTACTTAACAATGTTACTTTGTAATAAAAAATTCTCTAAAATCGAATTTTACAATAATCAGATTATTTTTTTAAAATTCTGTCCGCCTTATTGGATTCATCATTTTTAATTTTTTTTTATTTTTGCTCTCAGATTCAAATAAAGCATTATCAAATTATCCCATAGGTTATTTCATGAAAATCAAATGAGCAGTTTATAAAATAATATCGCTCGTTTACAAAGGATAAATACTTAGACCCGATTACGAATAAAGTGATGAAATAAAAAGTTATTGCATTCCGCGCGATTTACGTACAAGTATGATAAAAGAGTCCATATAAGAATGTCGATGGAATCTATGATAAAGGTATCTGCGCTCTCCTCAGACTTCGCTTTGTATCTTGGTGTAATTTCTTGTCTGGTTAAATCGAGGGCATTAATAATACGACGATATGAAAGACATTGCGCAGAAGTTGTGAGCAAGGATGTCGCAGAAGTGAATTGCAAGCGTCGTTGCAAATGGAAACACCATTTAGTTCTCTTGCGCACTATTTATTGCCGGTAGTATACGCTACAAGTCATTGCTGGATTATAGAAAATAATTGCAGGCAGATAACGGTTATTTTTCTAGAAATCTGTATTCGGTATCTGTTGTGCAAACTTATCCCAGATCCTCCAGCCATTTGTCTTTATATATAGAAATATTCGATTTGTATCCACGTTGCATTATGAAAGATTAATCAATGTTGTGTTAATATTTGTATAAAATAATAATTAATAAAACGGACGTTTCGCGCATCGATATCGCTGACATATCGTATCTCGAATATTAAACCATATCGAGTCATATGTGTGGACAATAATTTATTCAGATCACATGCACCGACCTTCCATGAGAATTCGACATATCTGGGCGTATTCAATTAATCATTTTACGGAATTTATGTAAAATGATATCTCTGTGAAAATATTTATTTGGCGCATTCGCACCGCTATGCGCTCTGATGGATTACACGGCACGGTGTTAAAATCCCGCCGAGTGAAGATTCTGGGCTCCGATAAATTATAGCCCTTTGTGCAAGTTATCCAGGAACTACTGTTCGGAAACAGCGCCCTCGTGAATTATGGCGGACACCGTACGTCAATACTTTAAACGACAGATAATTTACTTCTTTCGTGGTTTTGATTACGAGTGGGGAAGGAATTATAGGGATGTGTCCCCAGTGCCGTCCCATTTTTACGCCTTTCCAATTTCCGGAATCGACAGATCGTAACTTTCCCGCCGCGTACTAGGTACAAAATTGCTGTCCAATGATGAAACGGTCGCGGGACGACAATGCATCCCACCTTTCGAAATCATCGAAATTTTAGAGCGATAATACATCAGAGAGCGTAAGATGAAATAACGTAACTAATATTATCCCATAACTCGAAAGCAAGAGATGTATACACACACACACACACACACACACACACACACACACACACACACACACACACATACACACACACATATATATATATATATATATATAGAGTTACGACATACATATACGATATTCGTTTCTCCACCTATGAATCATAGGTTACTATCGGTTGCCCTAGTTTCAAGATGTCGATATTACGACAACGTAGCAATAAAGTATAACCGGACGTTTTAAATCATCTTTCGTCTCTCAGGAAAATATTAGATAAATGTCTCGCAACACTCGACCAGATACAGCGTCTTGACGTAGTCCATTGAGGAACCGTGTAATCGCTTTCCGAGTGCGGAAGCTTGACTCTCGATGTCGCGCGGAAACGGTTTGACGATACGCGGGGTACTTCCGCCGTATACACCGCACTCGAATTTACGATGTAAGGAGATTTCGATGTCGCGCGCATAGCGCCAGACTGATATATGCGATGCACCGGCTGTCGGCCGGATAATATTTCGCGAAGAGGAAGAGACACGAGAGAAAAAGCAGCGCGGGCAAATATTCTGGTCGCGGTACGCGACTACACTAGAGTGGTGAGACATGAGATTATTGGCATTGCTGTCGATTACCTGTACAGTGTACACATACGAGGTGCAAGGTTACGCTTGCCTAAAAAAGCGAGCCGCGTGTCAGAGACGTATCTCTCACGTCGGGAAATACGTTTCTCTCTCGCGTGATTCGTGCGGGCTGGTAAGTCCGAGGGTGTGGAAGCGGCTGGGATTTAATTCCAAAGACCGATGAGGAATGGCGTCATGCAGAGGAAGGTAAAGCTCTTTGCTGCTAAATTCCGGTACGAAGACGCGGAGCCTTTCAAGTCGCATCCCTCCTAAATAAGCCTTTTGCATCGGCACGAACTTCGGGATCGCGAGCACGCAAGTAAGCGTGAATAAGCGTGCTTGTTCTCGAAGTAATTATTGCTTATCCCAGATACACTCGCTCTCTTCGTCATTCACAAACTTTCTAGACTGCAATTGCTTATCCCTTTGTCAGTTAAATATGCACCTAAGATAAATACGTGATTAGACTTTTTATGCGTAACAAATCTTACGATCTTAACTCTTTCGGAAAATTTTTTATGAAATTACTTTTATGAGATATAATATTGTATTTTTTAACGGGAATAGACATTTAATTTTTACAATCACCCAGATTTTTATAGTTCCATTAAAATCAATAAGTTTTTTCTCTTCAACGTCCGAATAGACATTTTAAGTGTATTTTTTTTGGACATTTCTAAAAAAAAATAAAGATGTTAATTAAAATACTTTTTTATTGCGGGCTTTTCGATGGAATTGCATATTTAAAAATTCGTAAAAAATAATTAATAAAAAAGAAAGGATATGTTAAACAATATCTATACAAAACAATATTTTACAATTTATATTTTGTTTGCAATTAAGATATACAAATATCCTAGGTAACTATATTCGGGTTAAAAAAATTACAAATATAAGTAATAAATATAATTTTATATATAAAAATTATAGATTATTTTTGATTTTACCATCGCGATACTAATGATGATCTGATATTGAAACGTACCATATATATAATTTTACAATTATTATATCTAACGAAATTGAATAGACTTTTTGCGAAAAAGATCCTGCGGGGATTTAAATACTCTTTATTATTTATTAGTTTTAATTTGTAAAACTTTTATCTTTCTATTTTTATAGATTTTCTTATTTAGAAAAACAATATATTAAAATCTTAAGGGAAAAAAAATCTAGGAATCTAGGACTCTAGGAAAATATAATTATTTCATAAAACAATTTTACAAAATATTTTCAATGCTCTCTGTAAATATCTTTCGATGATTTACATATAAT
>NW_017259267.1:679314-679939 GCF_001594045.1 Atta colombica | reverse complement strand
ATATATATATATATATATACGATCGTCACCACGTTTCCCTCTCGGTCGTTGACTCGGCCGAGAGGCAGAAGATGTACTTTCTCTGAAAGTGGAACTCACATCTAAATAAATAAGCTGTTTCCCGTGTGGTGCGGCCCGGCTGAAAATTTTACGAAGCGCACAACTTCATCTCGAAATTTCAACGGGATCGATTCGATGCCTCGACTCGGCCGGAATTTGGGACACATGCATGTGGAACCGCAAATTGTCCATCGTGGTGCCGTGTATCTATCGTATACGGTCATACGTATAAAAGCACAGGTCGATGTAAATGTAATGTAAAAGCCATTATGAAAGTCAACGAAAGATAAACCGAAGAGAAATGAACCTCAATCCAGCTTCATTATCTAACGAAAATGTTGTTCTTTTTTTGCATCCGATTCTCTCCAGAGATAATTTTATTTCTGGAACGTCAACGATGTATAATATTAAAATTAAAGCGCGTTAGGAAATTTAGTTTTCCGAAGTTTAATTTAATAGCTTACGTGATTTTATTAATGCTAGATATTATATATTTGAGTTTTACATTAAAAACCTTCACTCACACACACACACACACACACACACACACACACACACACACACA
>NW_017259267.1:677686-678950 GCF_001594045.1 Atta colombica | reverse complement strand
CTAGGTAACTATATTCGGGTTAAAAAAATTACAAATATAAGTAATAAATATAATTTTATATATAAAAATTATAGATTATTTTTGATTTTACCATCGCGATACTAATGATGATCTGATATTGAAACGTACCATATATATAATTTTACAATTATTATATCTAACGAAATTGAATAGACTTTTTGCGAAAAAGATCCTGCGGGGATTTAAATACTCTTTATTATTTATTAGTTTTAATTTGTAAAACTTTTATCTTTCTATTTTTATAGATTTTCTTATTTAGAAAAACAATATATTAAAATCTTAAGGGAAAAAAAATCTAGGAATCTAGGACTCTAGGAAAATATAATTATTTCATAAAACAATTTTACAAAATATTTTCAATGCTCTCTGTAAATATCTTTCGATGATTTACATATAATATTCTATATGGTTTTTCATTTGATATTCGTTCATACATGATAAGACTTTTGCTTAATTAAACATTCTGCAATGCTTCCTCGAAATTTGACCAGCTAATGGCGTAGCTAATTAAATACCCCATGCACGAATAATCGGGCATTAACCGAAACGCGTTTACGATGTGATATGACTGAAAAGTGAATCTTGCATGTGGAATGCGGCTGATACGGGTCTAGTTAGACACGAATAGCGGAGGAAACGTTACATGCTTCGTGTGTACACATTAAACCCTCCAGCGGCTGATCGATCGTGAAAGGCACACACGGAACAGAACTGACCGTTGATGTCAGCCGAATGACAAGACGCGCATTTCGCTCATGCTGGTAGTAAAGGGATTCGTGGTAAAGGGAACTGGTCGAGTCCTTTGAGTTGCGGAAATTCCAATTTCACGCTGCATCGCGAACACCACTCGGAGTATCGAAAAACAGAAACATTTCATTCTCCGTGGTTATGCGCAAGACGTACGTCGCGTCGTCTCGCTGAAGATGCATTTGTCGACGCAGAAAATCTCGTCGTGCACACACGATCACACGGCGCGATGTTCCATCTCGAGAATGTAGCTTGTGAGCTTTTCGAGCAACGTCGCCCATTCACGCGCGCGACATATGCCACAGTTGTCTATCGGTACAGGCAAAGTTACACCGCAACGGGAAAAAGTTCGACACTCCCTGTATAGAGTCATGATAGCTGCAAACAAACATGAGACACAAACGTGGCTTTCAGCGTCTCACATTACGCAGCATATTCTTCCTGCAGACGCGACCATTAGAGAACAGGGCGAAAAATCATATATATATATATATAT
>NW_017259267.1:675574-676177 GCF_001594045.1 Atta colombica | reverse complement strand
TATATTTGAGTTTTACATTAAAAACCTTCACTCACACACACACACACACACACACACACACACACACACACACACACATTTCAGGGCTCGTCTTTTGCAATTAATACACACAAGGATATTCTAAGAATGAATTTGGACATGGAAGATAATCCGCGAAACGCATAACTTTTGCAAATTAATGGTTCTTGTATCAAATAAAAATATATGTTTATATTTAGTAAATATTTAGTTGGTACTATTCAAACAAACGATCTATTAAAATTTAGTATATTTTTTCCAATATGAGACTAACGCGTTCGCTTTTTTAGCGTCATCCAGTAGAGAAGATAGTAGCTGCACGCGTGGTGTTCTTGCAAGCGCCAGGTGCAGCTTCCGGCAAAAAGCTCTCTGTGCATAATGCAAACTTCAACTGTACCGAGAATTTCATTCGTCTATGCGCACGTGATTTTATCTTTTGCGCTGTATATAAATACCGAGACTGTCGCGCTTTTTTGAATGTATTTTATATCGATCATCGCTGTTTTTCATGACATTTGTGGAATAGCAATTATAACGAGAAAAATCCGATGAATAAACAGTATTTAAAGTGAAGAATGCGCGCTT
>NW_017259267.1:662055-675474 GCF_001594045.1 Atta colombica | reverse complement strand
ACAGATAAGTTTTATTAAATTTTTTATATTATATATATTAATCCTCAATATATTTTGTGATTTACGAGATGAAACGTTCTTTAAATAATTAATGTCTATTGATTCGTTAACAAAAAATTTACTATCTATTCTGAATAAAATCTCTCTATCTCAACGACGACTTTAAATCAATTGTATTTATCAAAAGAATCGAATCCCCTATTTTAGTCAGTGCCAAAATAAGATTGTGTCAGTGGAGCTCTAATTGTGAAGGAGCTGCGATAAAATGAATGTAGGTTGTCTAAAATGGCTCTGAGTCCGTAATTGCGTTAGTCAAATAAACAATATTGTTAAACAGTATCAATATTTGTATATATAATTAATGTTTATACAGCTCCATATATAGAGACGAAGCCTCATTCGATGATCGATGATGAAAAATTAATTTTTTTTTTATTACTTTTATAATCGAGGTCACAATGTCTTACAAATGAATACTCGACAAACATAGATGCGTAAGATCGAGAGATAATACCTCGATTTCTAGCGATATCGTAATAGCAGTAACGTAACGAAGGGCGTGGTAGAGTCGTTCGCGCAAATAATGGAGAATTGATGGCCGCGTAAAAAAAGAATCAAAAAGCGCGGTATGCTTTTTATTTTAGAGGTAAACGATCACGGCCGTCGCGGTCAATTGTTCTATTCGAGAGATCGAATAAAACTGCTAAAAAAAAATCGTTATGACTACAGATGACTGGCTAAATTCTGAACACGAGCGCTTTAACGTCGATTTATATTACCAGCATGCGTTTGTGTTATTGCTACTAATTTTGACTCGGTGTAAATATATACTTTTAGAAAACAATAAAAATTCCGCGTGCAAACGTTCCTGCTGATACACGAAATTTACACAACATTTGTTAGAGATGACACTTGCGTTTCGAAAAGGTTTTAATTGCGTGAAGTTCTGTATGCAGATTTCGTCCCTTTATGATTATTTATGTACGTGTATTGGTTACGTGCTCTATATACTAAGCGGTTCAATATAAAGCATACCAGGGAGCGGCCGAGCCCTATTGATTTCGAGTGAAACCGGTCAATCAGAGGGGACATTTCTTTGGCGCAAAAAGCAACCCTTTCGCTTTATAAAAATTGTTAGAGCGTAAAAATTTCTGCCGTTTATATGAGAAAAAAAGTGTCATATGTTTACGGTATATTATTAAACTTGTAATATATTACGGTATATCATTATCTCTCTGTACACTAAAAACTTTGTATATAAATATACAGCAGCTATATTTTACTCTCGTATTTTTTACCGATTTTAACTATTTTCTCTTTTCTCTTTTCTCTACTAGCATCGTTAAACGCTATCTAACTGTTAAGTTTCAGTATTTTAGACTGCTTTTAGCAATTTTCAATCTTATTTCATTTGGAAATTTGATGTCACGCGGAGCGCTTCGGCGCTTGTAGTTCCACGGCGCAAACCGCACCCTTTTTACTATTTTCTCTCGGATTCAACTTCATTTCTTCGTTTTCCGGAAGTGAACGAAGTGGGGCGGTGGAAAATGCGTTACCGGTATAAATTCGATGAAGTAGGAAAGATAGGGACGGAGATAGAGATATAAAAGAGAGAGGCCTGTGCATGTCACGATCTGTACAACGTTATTTCGACCGCCAATACGGAAAGCTGTTATAAAATCCATCCGCTTGTAGGGTCCTTCGCGCCATGCCTTCGATTTTCCACAATACTGTTATCGCCAATGAAAAATCGAGGAGTTCGTACTTGTGAATAAATCCGAACGATAGCGAGATAATTTTGGTAGATCGATATATGAACTTTGAAAGTGGCGCAGGTCCAATTTTAGAAACGTTATATTTTGAATCGCGCAACTCGGTTTCTTTGTTCTTTAATAATTGAATATTTTTTCGTATATCACTCTTGACACTCTAGTTATATTTACGTTACATTCACAATATCAGTTGGAATGTGTAATAATAAAGTACTTTTTTTTTCTTTTCGCGTTTGCTTCTCATGTTTCTTGCAATTCACGTAAGTAAGAGTAAGTTATCGATAGAGGCTCCCTAATCTGATTAAAAGTTAAGTATAGAGGAACAGTGTTACGAGCCAGGAAGACTGCACTCTGCCATGATAAAGACATATATGCGATCTTAGATAATCCTTTGTCGACTTCCCTTCTAACAGCTCAAAAGTTAGCACATATATACGTACTAACTTTTGAGAGACTGTTAGAAGGGAAAGTCATAGTATATGCACTAACTTATATGTATAATAAATTATATATGCAAAGAATAGTTTTGAACTAAAAATTTATCTAAAAATTTAGCTAGATACAGATTTGAAAATAATATTCTTAAGTCATCAAAATAGTTATATAAAACGTTCAAACGTTGCCAACATTGCCGCAAAATTTTAATATTCCAATAATGAGTTTAAATATCCTAATTATTTTGATGTTTATTAAAAATTATTTGAAGATTCTTATATATAGCTAAATTTTTGGATACTTGAAAGAAAATCGTTTTTTCAATAAATATATAATAATATAATATAAAAATATAATATGTATAAATTATATAAATGTGCATAAAATGTAAGATTTATCGAGTTTCAACTTCGGAAACAGAGTTAAGGAGTCTGATTCTACAGATTATCTCAATTCGCAAAAGTTGTAATGTTTTACAACTTTCCTTTGACTTAACAACATTATCTCGCGTCGCGGCTGTTACATTCTCAAAGGCGCAAAGTAGAACATTTCTGTCGCTAAATATTAGAAATATTTTCTTTTGATGATGTACTCGTGAAAAGCGCTTGTTCAAGTGCACTTATATTGCACTTCTGCGAAAGCTAGTCGAGAATTCAAGATGGCCTTAAAAAGTAGTTTCAAGCTTCCGTTAAGCGTAGAAATTCGTACGACACGCCGGAGGCGAAACAATACTCGCTGTGAATTTATTCCAGATATTTCGTGATTTCTTACTTGTCTGCAAGAGAGTTCCGGAGGCGTTTCTACCCGAGAGAATTTCCGACTGCATTTTACTATTTGCGATTGTAACCTCAACGGTTCGATGTATAATCCTACATTTTCTGCGCTGCGAGGAGGCGCGCCGTAGGATTTGTTAATGTAAGAGGTCCCACGAGAGACATTCATGACGACCGAAGCCATCGCTTCGGCAAAGCTCTCGGAGGGAGCTTTTTAATGAACTCCATTTTTCTGATTCTGTCCTATTCGCTAAATATTTAGTGGACGGCCCTGGAGTTTCCTCAAAGACCCAGTGGCGGATTGAGCGACGGCTAGCGCGGAGTAATATCTTAAGAAGCTTGATGTAACGTCGATAAAAGTTTGCATGAGAAATTTCCTAGCGATGCACTCGTGACGCATGACGGGGGTTTCTCGAGAAATTTTTCAAGGGAAAAGAGCTTCTGCGCTGAATATTACCACTTTGATAACACCGATTTTCATAACTTTCGTAATTATATTTCGTTAAAGTCTCTATTCCTTATCATATTTTTACTATACGTATGTACTAGAATATGAATAAAGGAGAAAATATATTTAATCGCGGATGGCATTAATTTCTCTAAAGTTCTGCGATTACCTATCCACTTGCTAAAGTTTACTTTGTTATGTCTGTAAACCGAACCATGTATTCTCGCAATAACTTGGAGCTTCTTGGCTATACAGTTGGAAAATTTATTTTAAATTTAATACATTGTCTCAAACGATTCATCCAACTTTTGTGTTAATTTAAACAAAAGATGATAATGAATGAATATTTAGAAAAATAATACAATATAAAAATAATGTGTAAAGGACTATTAGAGCTAAGTTGACATATATGTCAATATTATAATCATTATAAAATAATCTAAATAATTTTTTCAAATGTTTCGACCTATAATATATCCTTCTCTTCAATGAATACAAATATATACATACAATTCAATTGGCTCTAATAGCCCTTTACATTTTTTGAATTGGTATTTATTGGAGTCATTGTTGTGTACATTTTTAGTTATTTTGTAGAAATTAATACAAACAATTTAATACTTCGACACAATTTCAAAGCAAATTGTGGAAACATATTTCTTCAATAAAATTAACATTTATAATGTTGAATTATTACATACATTCATCTTTTCCTAAATCTTCATTTATCCTAAAATTTATCCTCGAATTTACGTTTTAAAACTACATTATTTTTATGTTATTTATTTACTTAATAAAATGTATTATTTTAACATTAAGAAATATTGAATATCAATTTATAATACCAACTATTTAAACAATATAATCATTATGTTAAATTAACACTTGAATGTGAAATATAAAAATTTAACACAAAATGTTAATAAAAACTTGAGTGGATCGTCTCCAACATAAATACAAAATGTTTTTGTATTGTGTGATGTCGCTCGTCGCATACTCAAAGGAATAAAGTAATCCTCTAGAAAACTTAACACGATCTTTCTCAAATATAAAAGTATGGCCTCTCTTCTTCGCATGACGAGCGATTCAAAGGAAGGGAACGATAAAGAGAAAGAGGAAGCGAAGAATGAAGGTGCGTGTACATACTGTATAATATGTATGCTTTGTGCCATCGAAATCTGTTGTCGTTCTATTGGATTTCCTTTCTCATTTGAAGCGGACGTTGATACGCGATTGTTGTTACGATCGACTGGGAATTGTAGCTTCTACAGAGAATAACCGATCCCGATGAGATAACTGTCGATATATCCGACGCGCAGGTGTGCAGGAGATGGCTCTCATCGCGACATTATACTGTTCGATATTCGAGAATGCGGACCGCATTTGCATATTCTATAGGCTAGAAGATGGTTTCCAACGGTGGTCCACCGTATACTGACCGGCACGCGAGTCAGCGGCCAATTCTTCCCTAAGCACAACACTCCCCGGTAATCGCATTCAATGTTTACGTAAAACAGTACGAATACCGTATAACCCGAACGGAATAAAACCAGTCGCTGTGGCGATAAAAAAAGTCGGCTGTAACCGACTTTTCTCTCGCGCCTTATCGGTTTAGCTTTGCGCGCTAGCTCCGATAAAGGACGATCGATCTATCGATCTACGACCCCGTATTGAAATGTTTAAGCGCCGCCATCGTCGCGCTGCGCTTCGTCGGTCTCCCAGGAAAATATCTTTCATCGATGTGCCCTTTGAAACCGCCCAACGATCTATCTTCCTTTGAGTTAACTCTCTCATGACCGCGCGCGTCGTGGCGGATTTCACTGAAATTCGTTCGGCTCCATTGTTATTGCTACTGTCGAGACGCGAGCAATTTACATGAAATTTCCAATCTCGTGACAAGCTATCGACGGAACAAACGATGGAACGTCGACATTAATACTATTTTACAGAGAATTGTTTGGCGATGTATTGTACAATGAGAGATATCAACGTCACTGCGCGGAAGAAGCGGTACAATGAGATGCCAGATGTCAGCATGACGGATTGCTCTTCCCACGCGTTTCCTCGAGATTATCAATTTCCATCTTCTCTCGTTTTCGCTCATAAAATCTCGGGCCGCCTCCCATTCCTCCCGGCTGTCGGCGACGCGACCGCCGCTTGTCTCGTATTAAAATGTCGTTCGTTTTACTGCGCGTGTATCCTACCCTGAGAGCCCGATAAATTCACGGATGCACCCTTGGGACCGTAAAGCAGCTGGTCTGGCGACGCCGTGCCGCTTTGCGTCGCACTTGCGTTTCCCAACCGAGGGAAACGAGGGAGCAATCTGTTCTTCGATATTTGCCTACAGTTAGAGGCTTTCGTCGACTAGGAGGAAATCCTACTAGCGTCGCTCCGCACAACCAGAGATTCGGAGCACGTTTTGTATAATTGGAGACGAACAGAGATGGCGACGTGGCATGATGGAAAGCGTTCCAAGGAAGAACACTCACGTGAAATCAAATGTGTTTAATCGAGTCACAATCGTCGTCGTCGTCGTCGTTGTCGTCGTCGTCATCGTCGTCGATGCATAGATTCGTCCGATCTTCAGCGATGAAATTGCACTCCTTGCTGATAGATATTTATTCGCTTTGCTTCTCGTTCGCGCGAACAATCGGTTGATAGCAAACGCGAGTTTCAATTCCACTCGACGAATGCTCGTTATTACGTTTGCCGCTTTGAGCGAACGTCCTGCTCACGTCGCGTCGCGTCGCATCGTGCGGACCGCAATTGAATCATAATACGCAATTAGAGCGAGTGAAAAGCGATAAGCAGAGATTATTGACGGCCTTTGAGAGCTTTTAATGGCGGCCGTGTAATCGACCGTGCCGTTGCTAAACCGGCGCCGCACCTACACTCTCCGAGCGGAATGTGTCACGAGCGAGTGAAAAGAAATAGAAAAAGCACCCCTTCGGCCAACGATGCACGAGCTAGGGTCATTCAGAGTCGCACACCAACGGGGGTTGACGTAGAAACACAAGTGCACCCCTCTCATTCGCGCCGACGTCTTTCTTCCGCTTTATCCCATCGTTGCTCCTATTTCGCCTGGTCTCTGCGAGACGGCCGCGTAAAATACGACATTGCGCTGCATGAAATGTTAGCATACGACTTACGCTGTATTTTTGAGGAGAGGAGGTTTAATATTCGTCCGACCAAGATAGATGGCGATGCCGTCTTGTCGTAAAATTATTCAAGCGCTTGCGGAAAGCAATGGCACGCATCTCGCGATAATGAGATTATCTTGAAACGGGGAGACCAACGAGGAATTTTATCAAGAATTTTATGCTAATTTCATATCTCTCCTCTGCTGTCACGATGTCTCGAACGCTTGACAGTTGGAATTATAATTTATAATAATTCCTTGTTATTCTGTGATATTTCATGATATTTAATAATATTTTGTAAACTAAATTTTATCGTAAATTGAGATACATCGTTTCCTTTGTCACTCGGAGAGCCGTTTTTAAGTTATTGGTTCACACGTAAACGGTGAAGCTACTAATTTCGTTCACAAGCTCTTAGGTTACCAGCGATCGTCAATAGAAATTTCATCTCAGAAATGAAAGGGCGTTCGTCTTTCTTACATGAAAGGATAAGCTGAGTTGGAAGCCTTTGGGTATGATGACAGATAATGCAAGCACCGAGAACGTCCCGATTGTATGTTCCTTTTCACTTCGGTCGTCATGAAGGGATACTAATAGTTCCGCGTAAAATGATCTCCGGCTAAACGCCAACTACGTCGTCCATGTCGACATGCATCCCGTGCGTAATGCAATTAATTCGACACCCTCGTATCACGGGAAAATCCCGCGCAATTTACTTTTCGCTGTTTAAGAAAATCTGTTTGCATTCATGCCGTAGAAATCCCGTTTCATCTCTGAAGCACTCTTAATCCGATGTTCGCCGTAACTGCCAAGAAATGTGGATATCTCATGTGATATTAATAACTATCCACGAATTTCACCATTGCACTCGTGCAATTCCGCCAAGGGCTGGATGATGCTTTCATAATTAGCAGCTACGTACCTCTTCTATCTCAGAGAACCTCTAAGGAATATTCCTCCGTATTTGTACCTTACACAATTCAATGCACATCTTATCTGCTCTTCTCGCCGTCTGGGAGGAGCAGGAGTAAATTGCTAACTACTAATTTGAAATACAGAACGTTCGCCTTTTCTTCCCGTGACGATGCAATTTGATTAACGTGAACCGATAACGCCAACGCTTTCTCAGACACAAGGGAGAACGGAAGTCGAACGGTCGGCTTCGGTGTATTCAGAGATTACGCTGAAATATAAAAGGCTAAAAAGAAGAAAGAGATGGAAAGAAAGTAAAAAACTTTCAATGCAAATTCGTTTTCTTTATATCGCAGCAAAATTGCAGATTGTGAGATTTCAAAGGGTAAGCGTTAGCTATGTATGAGAATCAGCAAAAAATGTGAAACCTATGCTCTAAACAGATAGGATCGCATAGCGATGACGTCTGTTGAAAAGTCATTAGAGAGATGTGTAACCGGGACGCCAAGATTCTACACCATTCTTCATGATTACAGTAATCCCTCCTTTCTTGTCGTTGATGCATGACGTTCCTTGTGTGCGAATACCCGGACAACGTAGCTGAGTCAGACGCCAAGTCGAACCAAGTCAGAGATGCCTTGAATTTGTCTTGCATGGAGTAATCGCGTGATAACGAGAAAATAACAGTAATGTAATGTACTCTTTTGAAATTAACGGCACAAATTAAATAATGCATTGTTTGCGTTTAAAGTCGTAAACGTAAACAGTAAACATGTAAAACTTTTAACTTCTCGACCGATAATGAAAAAGATTGTGAAAAATAATTTATACAAAAGATTGGTTTTAAATAAAATGATAATTAATGTCTCTTTGAAATAATATCGTGCGAAGTAACGTAATGTTAAAATGAATTATACCGCATATTGCATGGCACTGCGGTGCCATGCATTATGTCCCATGAGATACTCGTAATTACAACGAAATATACCTAATTATGAGGCAATGCGAGTTTATGGACTCTAAAAATAAACGCGATGTCCCAAAACCCTCGACACTTTTTAAATTAATATATAAATTAAGCGATGACATTACTATCGATATTAATCTAAAATTAATTTACAGGACAAATTATTAAAAGAACATATTTTTCTAATTGAGACATTAAAAAAATTCCATTCTTTAGTCTTTTACAAATCATATTTGCTTCTCACGATATTAATGTAAATTGAGGTATGGAGTATAAAAAAGACCGTAAAATAAAAAATGTAAAGTTTAAGTTAGACAATAGTAATATTTTGTAGCGCTTAATTAATGTATAGGATTGCAACAAAAGTTTGTAGTGCTTTATTTATAGCATGTCTACATGTTTTAAAAAAAATTTGACAATACCATTCATCCGAGCAGTATTAGCTTTAAGGATCTATTGTCTTAAGAAGATTTTTAAAATACGATTTTGTAGAGAAAACTTTAATGATAGAAAATCGAAAATTTTCATAAGTCTTTTGGGCATGTGACACGTTTACAAAGTGAAAGAAAATTTCTTACTTCGTCCAGGTCTTAGTTTTCTACATATAAAAATTATCAAACTCACAGAAACTTAAAAGACATAGTGATTTCTGAAAGTACAGATTATAAGCTTTCAAATTCTTTTTTTTTAAATTTTGTTTGCTTTTAACAAAGTTGCTTAAATGTTGAAGTTTGTAATATTATGAATACAAATTTTTGTTTCAATAGATTAAAATTTAAAAATAAAATGAAAAAGGTTATGATGTATGATAAGAAAGGTAAACATATAATATAACAGAATTAGGTTCAGATAATAATAACAATTTTGATAGCGAATTGTCAGTTAGCCAATAAGCATTAAGGTATAGATGAATGTGTGTGGCTAAATGAAGTTGTAAATCAAGTCCCTCCTTGATTTTGTAAAGTGAAGTAAGTAAATTTCTTTTTCTATTTTCTTCTCACGAAAACAAATATATGGTTTCCGGATACTCCTTAGTGAATTACCTGTGATGATTTTACAATTCTTCTGAGAAGATAAGGCAGACACCATTCTATGGTTTTCGTATCAATGTGCTCATTTTGTTGTGCAGTTTTACCGTATCATTTCAAATATTTTCGCTATTGAAAACGTTGTAAAAGCCAATATATTTTCAAAAAGAAGAAAATATACTTTCAAGAAGGATATTCATGAGTTTCTTCCTTTCCATTTCGGGTGCATCGAATAGAAGCGGAAACTCGAGGTATGAAGGATTCGTAAGCTTGACTGCCAAAACTTGAATTTTATTATATGTGCATAGTATTCAGACATTCCTATAACTTCGGCGGATCTAAATTTTATCGCTTAAATTTTTTCGATCTAAATTTTTCTGAACACGCGAATGAATTCATCCTGCAATTTATGCGATTGCGTTATTCTGGGTATTGATTATGTAATTCTTTTTCTACAGTGGAAACGTGAACATGTTTATGTATATGCGCACACAAACACACACACACACACACACACACACACACACACACACACACACACACACACACATCACGCACGCGCGCGCACACACACACACACACACACACACACACACACATCACGCACGCGCACACACACACACACACACACACACACACACATATTTTTACTTTTTATGTTTCCGTCTTAGAAAAAAAGTTAAATGATTGACTCCCTGAATGATAAATTATTATTAATAGCGTTCTTCGAAATTATTCAAAATTTATTTCTAACAGATTATCGTTAATTCGTATGGTCACAAAGTTCTCCATTATTTTATCTCGGTAGTAACTGATAAATATTTATGTACATGTTAATTATAGGTAAGCTGGTTGTCAAAATGAGATAAATTGCCAATAGCGGTTTAATGTTCATTAAACGCTATAAATCATATACGATCATCATATGTAAAATTAGATTGCACGCAAATATGATTAAAATAACTTTTGGATAACACGCTTTTCGTTAATTCATCGGGCAGCCATCGATTTAGAATTCGTCGATAAAAAGCTTCCTATATGTAACAGCTTATCAAAGAAATTACGATATATCTGAATTTTTTATGTGCGATTATTTTCACTGTGAAAACGTTTCATCATCATATATAGTTGGAAAATTTGAAACATTCCACACGTAATTTAAATAGTTCACTCAAATTTTTGTGTTAATTTAACGCAAGATGAATGTGTTAGATATTAACATAAATTAGTAACATAAATTTTATGTAAAAAAATTGATACAAAAAATGTAATACACAATTTGTAAATAAACTGTGGAATATTGTTTTTTAAGTAAAATTAATATTTATACGTCAAATTCACATGTATTTATTTTATTCATTTATCTTAAACGTAAATTCTATTTTAAAATACATTATTTTTGTTATTTGTTCCTTTATTCCCCAATTATTATTTTGACAACAAAAAAAAATTTAATATTAATTTAATACGAAATTTTAATAAACTTGGGCCACTTCTAAACATAAATACAAAATGTGTTTTACTGTTTAGTATATCTCATATATTAAAAAAATATTTATTAAAAAATTATAATAATTGAATACTTTATATACATTCTAGATATCGTGTGATACTTTCTTGATATTTTTATTTAATCATCTATGAATATATATATTCCGAGAAGATTATATATAAATCATGTTCGATATTTCGATGTAATATACTTGCAGCTGCAGGAATCGCCAATTTCACGGGACGAGTGTTGACTTGAAGTGACAGATAAGCGAACGGTCGCGGGTAACATCGGCGAGAGAGATTCTTTTTCACCTTTGTTTGCCGGATCGTGACTCGGGACCACCGTGCTCGGAATCATTTATATGGAAGATGTATATGCCCACCCCGGCGCTCGCCTGCCGACGTATGTATCTTTCATAGACGGAGTCTCGTGCGCGAACGACTTCGCGTTCCTCCCCGATTTCGAGCGAGCTCTTTCGCGAAATAATATTGATCTACGATCCGTCGAAATCTCTAGCATCATCTTGACGAGCAAGTAAGGTCCACTGGGTGTCTCTCGTCTCCGATTCTGAAGCCGCAAAGAACTTTATCCGATGAAAGTTCCTCCCATCCCCATTCGCCTTCACCATCCTTTCTTCTACGGACGCGAACGGAAGGATTTTGATAAGTTCCTTTCGCGGCTTTCGTCGAGGACTCATAGGATCGGCAAACACTAATCTCACGTAGTCCGTTCACGAAAACCACTAGCTGGGAAAAAGAAAACTTATCTAAAAGGGCAAAAGTACGAGCGAATGCGCCACATGATCCTCGATGTTTGCCGATATTTTTCCCGAATGTGTTATATGTCACGTTCCTTGTGTGCCTTATATATAATTTTCACGATGCTGTTACACTAATAGCTTATTTTGTACACCACCGAAAAATACGAACCGCTGTAATAAAACTAATGATTACTATACGATAATCTGTGTGGCTTACCTATCTAAGCTTTGCGACTTTTCTAATTTTTTTGCGAAATTCAAATTGAAAACTGGTGATCAGATTTAAAAGAGGAAACGTTTCTGAACATTAAAAAAATGTGAGACATTTCCAAATATTTACATACGTACAGTGAAAATTTTAAGAAAAAGTAATATTTAGATCATATTTATATACTTAGTACGATTTAATGCCGTTTTTTATTTTCACTATACTGATGTAAATATATTAGTATCGAGATTATATAACCAATGTGGTTTAAATATGTTTATCTCTTTATAAAAAAAATGTTAGAGAAATGAAAAATAAGATGAACCAATGTTACTTTTATATGATTATAAGTTTAATACATTGACATATAAGAATAAAAAAACATGTATAACAAAAAACCTATTTTCTAAATAATTGACTTATCTACTTATTTATTTATCTCTACGAGGCAAAATTAGAATCCATGGAATAATAAAAGTAGCAAAAAAAACAATCGATACACTCAGTATATCTAAATTAGCTATACTGGTTCTATGTTATAAAAAAATGTCCTCTCTTTGGTTATAAACAAACGTTGTGAAGACAATAAACTAAACGCAGTAAAATATAAACTGTAAAATATGACTAGATCGTACAGTCGAGTTTGTAAGAGCACAGAGTCAAAACACTATTCGCTGTTTGTAGTAGATAATTACACAATTTAACAGATGGCAATAGTTTGTACAGGTTGTCTGTCTGACTCGATGACTTTATTGCTCAATTTGTCCATTCTGTTATAGTCAATAAAGTCAAATGCAAAATGTCATAGTCGTGGTGTAACATTTCATAGGTAAGTAATTATTTCCTATTGCTACCAAAAGGTAGTTATTAATTTCAGAAGTTCATGTTATTGTAACTCTATTATTCATATTTTATAACATATATTTATATTTTTGTTACAATGTTTTTATAATCACGTTTTTATAATCATAAAGAAAACTCTTTGTAAGAACCAATATGACCAACTTAGGCATACTGAGTGTGTATCGATTTTTTGGGGGATTTTCGTTATTCCATTATTTTAGATGATGGATTTTAATTCATCTGCTAAATATCGTGGAAATAAGTGTGGCAATAAACCTATTAATATGTTTAACTCATAATCTTATAAAAATAATATTGGATTATTTTATTTTTTATTTTTCTAACTTTTTTACGAAAAAGAAGGAAATATGTACTTAGGTCATATTGAGTACCCAATTATGTATCCAATATACGCAGAATGCTACTTTTTTTTTATCTTTACTATATCTACATAAATATTTGAATGTCTCATATTTTTTATTAACATTCAGAAATGTTTTCTCTTTTGATATTCTATATTTTGGTTTACTGGTAATAACAAAATGAACAAACTATGAGTAATAAATTGATGCAATCGAGTAAGACGAACGGTCTGTACGATTTATTATGCTATTAGTTCACCATGTAATTATCTACAA
>NW_017259267.1:656803-661955 GCF_001594045.1 Atta colombica | reverse complement strand
TATATATATATACATATATTCAATAGTTATTAAACGAATGCATTTATCATCACGCTGTCCCATTTAGCCTAAGAGTTCTAAAGAAGTCCTATTTAATCACATTAACCGATGTATTCTTTTTGCATGGCGTGACATGGATTTGCTTCTCCTCAGATGCCATTCCACTATACGATAAGCAGAGAAACGTGGATTGCTATGCGTTCCGTATACCTAATACATTATTGTGAGCATAGCGGAAGTACATATGGAATAAGGTAATGCACAGGGTAGCGCTGAATCGATTTGGATAATCTCGGATGCATAGGTTTAATTAAGATGGTGCTAATACACCTGGGTACAAGGGACAATCGTTCATGCATACTACCTGCTTGAAGGCGTGACCGTCTCGCGTTGGTGTGAATTCCGTTGGACGCAGGCGCTACTTGGGGTTTGGCCTTAATCTTTAAATTATAGAACGCCCTATCCGTGCTCTAACTCAATTACGCGAATTTCTATCTTTCGCATAACTCTCGTCATGATCACGTTGCCTTTCACTAGTGATTTCTTCTCAAATACATGCCAATGAACTCTGCACGATGGTTCATCTTTACTGATGAACGACATTTTGCAAAAACGTCTGGTTTACAATTCAAAAAACTTATCCTCACTACGTCGATCATTTATAAATTTAGTATAACAAATGCATTTTGCACACAGAATGACATTTAATTATATATATTTGTTTAAGAATATATTAGGCGTATTATTTTCTACAAAAAGTGAATAGAATTGGAAATGTATACTTTTCATATAAAAATAAGTGTTATATACTTTTATATGAAATATTTTAATAAAATATTTACATATATACATTTGATGTAATTTCGAAATATTTACATACATTTACATACATTTGATATAATTTTATAATTGAACTAAAAATTTTCTCATTTAATCTTAATTATTAAAAAAAAAATATATAAAAAAAGTATATGTTTACTTCTTATTAAAAATGTTATTGTTATTGAAATTACTTATCAAAATATTTTTTATCCAGATTCTAAATTATTTCTAAACTGTTTTGTATTACTTTCAAATACAATATAAACAAAATTTTTCATTATTTTTTCATTTTGTTAAAAAGTATGTGTAATACATCCTCAAAAATAAAAATTAGCATGGTAAATTAGCATGAATATATAATAAAAGAATTTGGAAGTGGAGGACAATTTAAAATGCAGCCTGAAAAATGTTGTCCGCTTTTTTCGTTATGCTAATTATAATTAATAGGTTAATTATAACACAGTTTGCGCTGATTGTCTAGATTGGTTACATCTAGTTGAGAATTAAAAAAATTTTAAAAGGAATGTGTGCGAATCTCCTTTTTAAATATTTCGCTAAGAAATATTCAGAAACAGGTTTCGACTCAACGCTTGACTCGGCAAGAATAAAGATAGGTGGAGCCGCTCCAATTAACGTTCCGTATTTGTAATCTTCGCGAGTTCTCTGGAACTCAGACAGTGGTTGCATTCGCGTACAATTATCTAGCGCTCTTTTGCGAGAAAACCTCGACTGTCTTTCATCTTATGAAGACGACGACTTGTGCAATTTTCACGTTGAATAATTCGCTGCGGTGAGAATTCTACCATTTCGCGATCTTGCATCACGAACTTTTCAAAGTTAACACAAGTCGAACGTCAAATACAAGTACCAATCTCGTGTTGACAAAATTGTAATTTAACGAAAAGACGTTTACTTAAACTGGTACGTAAGTGAACGTTTTAATAATTTAAATGTCATTATCTAGATTATACTGCATTAATTATGTAAAATTCACTTTGACAATATTAATTATCATTAGTAATTTAATTTTGTAGGTACACAGAAATCTTTCTCAGTGACTTACTGTAAACCTAATTAATTAAAAAAATAAAATTAATTAAAAAATGAAATTCTCTGTTTGTATTTACTTCTTCATTTGTTACATTTACACTAATCAATATTTACTAAAAAATATCTAATAAAAATCTTCCATAAAACTTCCGCTATAGTAAAATTCCCATGAATCAAATGATGCGTCGCTGAAATACAATAGTTTCTTTCTTTTTGTTATTTTATTTTAACAAACTTTTATGTCTTTCAATTTTAACAATACGATCTTCTACGACATATATACCGCGTTTTGTAGCGAAATAGGCACAAAGAAGTGTTTTTCTTAGTGTTAATATAGAAAATCGGATATAAAGAGATAATAAGTCTGTCCCGCTGCTTTCTTCAGTCTCATAAAACTCGGACTACTCGAAGATGTAACGAAGCAATTCGTTCGTACGATCGATTCGCGGGAATAGTCAAGAATTTCATCGGCTGCTGTCAATGCATTGGGGTAAAAATCGAAGCAATCTTTCCCGAGTTACATCGGCTTTAAGTGACAAATGAGCCGAATGACCGGGCGCTATATCACGCGTTTTCTCTGCGCTCTTACACGAGAAATCGTGCTCCCACGCCGCGCACATTGAAGGATATTCCCGATATCCGGCGTGATAGGTATACTCACACAAAAGCGAGCGTCACTGCGTCCGCCGCGGTTCGGTGCGGCAAATAAACAAGCCGATAGAGATTTTAATGCACTCGGCGGAAATCGAAACGGCTCGTGCCGCTCTCGAAATGTCAGAAAGGCTCGTATCGCACCATTACGAGCGTTCACCCGGGGCTCAGCGTTTATCCCGGGAATGGTTTCGAGTGGAAACGCTTGAAACATCGGAATTAATGTCTCGCTGCTATGCTACGCCAGCAACGTAGCTATGTAACGTCGAAGTGAGGCTGCTGGGATGTAACTTCCGTTGGAACAAAAGTTTAAATTCGCTTCGCGATTTCGGGCTCGCTCGGGAAACGTACTGGCGGCTTTCCCACGGCGTCACTTTGACGCTCGCTGTAACATGAACATTCAATTTCCATGGAAATTTGACGAGTAGTTGCTGATTTATGTGGTGTATATTGTATTTACAACAATAATCGAATCTCTGCACAAATCGATTTTACTTTTCTTTCTTCCTCTCTTTCTCTTTATCTCTCATCCAATCTTGTTCTGATCACAAATCTAAGTTTGTCTCTATTTTAGAACTCGGCAGTACTTTATACATAGTATTTTTCAATTTATCTCGAATGAATTTACGAGAATTAATGATTTTATCATCAAGCTCTAAGTATAATATTTAAGCAGGAGAAATGAGTACAGCTTTATTATATGAAGTAAGCCAAGTTCGCAATATTCAGTGAAATGTTCGTGTTATTTTGAATATTCTTTGAAAATTTACAAAATTCATGATGAAGGTTAATTTCAACGCAAAAACATTTCTTTCATCGCTTCCTATCCCTCCTGGCATTTGAACTTCTGTCTCTTTCTTTCCCGGGAAGAATCAACGTCTCTCGGAACGTGAGAACTTTGGAATTTTTCGTTAAAAACTTACAATGACGTTCCATGTGGCTGACCATCCATTTTTATATCCATTTTTATATCAGCGGATATTCCTCCCACGCTCATTTTTTATTGAGGCGTAAAAAAGCGCATTTCTCTAAATTATTTATTTCTGTTCCCGAAAAGTTGATCTGAAAAATTGTTGAAGCTCCATTCGAGCGACATCTAAATTTCGCTTTCAATCAAAGGACTCGCATGTTTTTATAGACATTTAAAAATTTCGATATATCTTTCACCATACGATATAAATAGAAAACAGAGAATGCCAAGACATTTCAGCTACGTAGGTACTCCTTGAAGGTAAGATTTTCTTCATTATTTCTCATGCGGCATTTTACAGGTCCGATATTTTATGCCATGTTCGCCAGAGAAGCTTTCAGAGACTCTCGGTGAAGTATATAGCCACCACAATGTTGCTCTTTCATTCGTTACCAAAAGTACAAAGTTTCGTAGTATCATGAGAAAGCCGATGAAAAGAGAAGCAGAAAGAGAGAGAGAGAGAGAGAGAGAGAGAGAGAGAGAGAGAGAGAGAGAGAGAGAGAAGCAGGGAGAAAGATAGAGTCAATGAACCAGCGGATGGGGAAGTTGTAGCTTCACGCAATGCAATCTCGGCGTAATGATGCTGGTGTAGGATTCAGTTTTCTCATTTTCCATCGAAAACGGGATTAAGGAGTGACAGATTTAGCATTTTATCAGTAAATCCGTTGCGATTATGTTGCCAGAGGAGAACAAGTACCGGGATCTTTCACTTATTACAGCTTATTCTTATAGCCAAAAATTTCAATGATAATACAATCAAGTGTCTGCCATGCTTTTGTAATACTCTGCATAATTTTATGTCATTACAAATAATAAGGAAGAATGGAAAATAAGAGTGGACAAACATGAAATAAACGCAAACAATATCATTGCAATATATTAGAGTAATAATAACTTTTCATTTCTTGCATCCAGTGTGACAGTTCGATATATATATTGGGTTGTCCGGAAAGTTCGTGCTGATTTTGAAGGAAAATTGAAACGCACAAAATTTAAATTTTAGTATACATTTATTAAATTTAAATCTTTTGCGGCACAAACTTTCCGGACAATCCAATATATATACTCTTTATAAAATCTTTAGACTGAAATTTAACTAAAGAATAAAATATTACCCTTAAAAATTGACAATTGAACTATTCTTTTTCAACATCTATTCAATTATAATATCACTCTTTATCATATTATACTTTAGAATTACATTCCAAAGATTTTAGAGAATACGCTTATGCCATATTATAACATAGGACGCATCGTTTAAAATAAACATCGTTTAAGATAAAAACATTTTTGAGATTGAAGAGAGATTATTTATTACAGAAGACTTTATTCAGAGGGTATTGGCTTCAAATTACAATAATTAATATTTATATATTAATCATATCAATTATATAAATTGTAATTTTAAGTATTAAAAACTCATTATATATGATAATATATGAATGTTAATAATTGTAATTTAAAGCTAAGTAACTGGAGTATCTTTTGATTAAAAATTTCATTAACTGATAAATAATTGTTGGCTTTATTTGACCTTAAATGATTGCAGATTCTCTGACTCTTCCGGGTACTGTAAATAATGCACACGAATTTATACACTTCTTTGTTAGCGTTTTAAAGTATGCAATTAAAGTTTAAAAATATTGTTTCTTTAATTGT
>NW_017259267.1:652031-656703 GCF_001594045.1 Atta colombica | reverse complement strand
TATATATATATATATGTGTGTGTCAAATGAAAATATTTCAAAGAAGAAAATATTTCATGAAGATAATTCATTTTTCATTTGATATTTAATCAGTCAATTTACAGTAATTTGAAATTGGAATACGAAAACTAATTTCGTCTATATATCCGAAGCGAAGTCTCGGAACCACTTTCATCCCTCACAGAAACGTTCTAATCTAATGTAGGGCGAATGTCTCGAGCCGTAATCGAGCATTCGAGAATATTTCCCCATCGGGTTGGACGTGGGAAGCGGATGTTCGACCGCGGTTGCGCAATTTTACAGTCCTTTTTACGACTGTGCCTCTCTGTTCTCGCTCACCCTTCCCTCTCTCTATTTTTGCACTGTACGACAACGTGCACTGGGAAATGAATATTTACGACGCACATCCCCAAGGCCGGAGAGTCCCCGCGAGAGAAACCTCCGCGTACCAAATTCACGGAGCTCCCGCCGCCGCAATACTCGCTATACGTATGTATAAAGTTACAAATTTACAGTACCACTGCGCCCTGTGCACGTCGTGTTCTTTATGAATGAGAACGTGCGGCATCGGCGATCGTGCACATTTTGTACCGAATTCGTACATCTTCCGAAGAAATCTATATGGACGTTGAATATTCCCCTGAATCTTGAATCTTGATCTCAGGTTTTGGAAGCCATTTCCAAAGTGGATGAAGCAATGTTTATCGCTGTAGGATTACTTACACCATCAAATCCTGGATCGTATCGGGGAACTCGATACGAACGAGATTACAGCCACTGCGGAGTGCGATTATTTAGTTGTTAGGAAATTGCTAATCAATAGAGATGTATTAACAGACGTGGGATATGCGTATTAATAGTCTTTATCGAGAGTAACTACAAGTAGTTGTATAATCCTGTTAAACACTGTTAAATATCAAAGAATCAACTCAATCTCTTAAATTAAACAACATGTTGTTATTTTAACCTCCATGTATGTCAAAATATAAATGAATTTATTTCAGTGGTTAATTTCAATGTAAACAACGTTCATATTAACGTATGTATTTAGTAAATAATAAATTAAATTTAAAATAAATTTAATGCATTTTCTTGAATTAAATTAATACATTTTCTTGAATTGTTTAACTTTATTGTTTTAATTATTAAATTAATAACAAATTGAGTAGGAGCAATATTGACCTACAAAAATGATTAAAAATAACTCAAATTGGATATAATTTGACTGAATTTAATAGTCGTATAACGTATAACGTTCAATATTAAGAAAATTGTAAAATTGATATTTCTATCTGTAATAAGATTTTACAATAAAACAAGTTATTTCTTACAACAAATCAATTATGTGTAAGTTACGTCAATTTACTTTGGAGTCGCTTCTAATGCGACACAAAGAAAAGGACAATGCTATTTATTCCATGCCTTGTGTCATCATAAAGCATTCAGTTCCGTTATTTTGTTTGTTAACGCTTGAGAAGAGTACGATTCTTTTGCATCGTAACGCTCGACTACGATATCAATAAGCGAGAATCCGTTATCGGTTTTCTTTTAAGAACAGAAAAGTATTTTCTTTCATACTAGTCTTGATGGAACGTAATGTCTCTTACAGAATTTTATTGTATCCTACGCTTCTCGAAGTACTCTCCGTAAATTCAGGAAGATATCGCGAATGTAAAATAAATCGTTAAAAAATTACTATCGTTTATAGTAAGTCAAGATAGTAAGAAGATTTTAAATATTACAAAGGATTCGTTTAATAAGATTTAAGAACGTACAACACATATTTGATGACAACTGAAATTAATTTTATCGCTCGCTTGAACAAATGGAAATAAGTTATTGAGGATTGGCGGAATTCATTTATGCTCACAGTTAGTTAATCTTAATCTTAATTTTGCCCTCAGAATAAAACTTTATGATTATCGTAATTAAATAATAAGAAACATTGATTAAGTAATAAGATTGTCTATTAAAGATGTTTTACATAAAATTGTTCTCTAATTTAAAAAAATTTATGGAATAGTACAAGTTTTTTTGAAAAGAAAATGTTTAATATATTATAAAAGTTATCGAGGGGAAATACTATGCTTTACTTGTCTTTATAAAGTAAATATTGTAAAAAAGTACGTAAAATTACATAGATAATATATATAAAAATTACACAATTTATAATGAAAATCAAATAAAATTGCTATTTTTCTAAATCTGAATCAGTGGATAGTCACTAAGTACAGTGGCATACTTGGCACTGGATAATCAATGAAATTCATCTAAAAGAGAAACAATGTTTGAACATTATAAATTAAAATATTAATATTTGCACGTTAATTTCAATCTTCCAATCTTCCAATCTTCCACATTTATTGAATTTAAAACAAAGTTAGATCAGACAATAAAGATTAGCCAGATTAGGGATCTCACATTTCATTCACTGATAACCAGTGATATACTTGGCATTGATATCAGTGATTATTCACTGATTTAAATTTAGAGAATATATAATAAAAGTGAAATTAATATTTTTATTTATACGTTAATATAACTTTATGTTAGACGGAAAATTATAGTAACAAAAGTATATTTTATAGTTTTTATGTAAACAAATCTTTGTAATCACAAATTTTTATAATATTATATAACATAATGATAATATATTATACGCATTTTTATGTTCATACTTTTCAACGTATTTTAAGAAATAATGAGAGTTTTTATGGAATAATGAATATCATATATATTGTTATCGAAAATGAGAAGAACGTTACGCTTTATTTATCTTTATAAACTTAAACTGTCTATACGTTCAAATACTTTTTATATTTGTGATATCTTATGCATATATCCATGCATATTAATTTCGTTATTCGAAATAAAGTGAAGCACCACGTGTTTCCTTAGAATTTGTATTGGATTCGTTGCGTCACCGTTACTCCAAATTTTTGTTCGCGTTTCTCACGTTGCTTTCCGTAGCGTTCGAAAAGCTTTGCTCGTTCATAGGAACTTATGCATGGTTTCAGGTATCCCATTCCATCGTCGCGTCGATGCATAAGAGCAAGTGGTAACGCACCTCAAGTTACTGAGCGCATTTTCTCGCATCCATCTCTCCATTACAGCTTTACGTAATCGGAATCACGTGTCGGACGAATCGAATCCTGCGCTATCGATGTCACAAAGGATTGCTTATAGCAATTGCACGTATCAGAGACTCGCGATGCATCTACAGTGTAGTATACTTTCAAGCCTCATATAAATATTACTCACATTGAATGTCACTGCGATGCACACATTTTTGTATTTCAAATTGCAACTCTTGATTGTATGATAATTGCCGATACTTTACAAATATTTCTTTTCTTTGTAGAGAGAGAGAGAGAGAGAGAGAGAGAGAGAGAGAGAGAGAGAGAGAGAATAAATTAATTTTTACTTTTGTTCTTAGAAACTTATTTTTGGGAAGTTTCGGAAAATTCGCGTTCAACTTTGT
Organism: Atta colombica; assembly: GCF_001594045.1. Taxonomy (NCBI): domain Eukaryota; kingdom Metazoa; phylum Arthropoda; class Insecta; order Hymenoptera; family Formicidae; genus Atta; species Atta colombica. The sequence goes on along the minus strand of NW_017259267.1, from coordinate 653,222 downwards.
TGAACCTTTCGCAAAGCCAATCAAATATCTTGAAATATATATATATGTATATATATCGATTGATGTGTTACTCTATACAACCATATAACGTTATGCCATTTTACAGTAACGAGGTCACGAGCTGTGAGCATAGTTATGGTTGTTTGACGTTCATGCATATGAGCTTGCGACCAAGAGAAGCGTATATCAAACTTCCGGATATATTTGCGTTTCTATACGCAATATTTAAATGGAGGCATAAATCCTCACGTATGGCATCCTAGGCGTGTAGGATTTTTTGTTCATCGTCGACATTGCAGTACGGAAATATATACGGAAGTCAAATACATATTCGAAAGAAAGCAAATAATCATTTTCATTTAGAAAATAAAGCAGTTGTTTCTGCAGTTCGTATTTTGTTTTGACATTTTACATTCCGAAGATAGAATTGTATTCCTATCTTAGAACTGTAGGAATTCAGAGTGGATTCGGTATACAATTCTAGATTCTAGATACGATTTTGAATTTTCACTAATATTCTGGCGCAATTGTACTAAGGGATATTTATGACAAAATAAACGCGCTTAACGGCATGCACAGTGAATGGGATACCGAAATGTAATACGATAGCATTGGCGCAGCCCAAGTTTTCCCTCTTGCGACTTACGCAACAGAGGTTAGCCTAATGCGAGTTAAATTGTTGAGTATATTCGAAACCCGTTTCACGTATATAATCCAGAAGTTCTAGAACTACCGTCACTCTTGTGGCAACTGTCAGTTATAATTTATTCCGAGGTCTGGTGAGATTCCGTCGCGAGAAATCGGAGAACGTGGCGGTCGGGACGCTCAGGGAGACAACGATGACGGGATAACCGAGCGTCCTGTAATTCGTTGACGGTCGCATCGAGTGCTCTCTTCGGGACCACTCGTTTCCCTCTCACATTGAATCTCGGCCGCGAATCGGCCGGATCAAAAGCGCACCTAAGGGGCGACTCGAGAGCGATTCCTTCCTCGAGTTCGTGCTGTTCGCACTTACACGAAACATCTCTAACGCCGATATTCGCTGTACACGCTATCCAAGGTCCCGTCGGGTTGGACCTCGAGACGACCAAGGAGCAAGATCAAGCTCGGTAACTCATTGCTGTCGGAATGTAAGCGGCGTAAGGCGCGACCGGAAGAGAGAGAGGGAGGAAGGGAGAGAGAGAGAGAGAG
>NW_017259267.1:651341-651931 GCF_001594045.1 Atta colombica | reverse complement strand
GAGAGAGAGAGAGAGAGAGAGAGAGAGAGAGAGAGAGAGAGAGAGAGAGCGAACGAGAAAGACGAGGCGACACTGTAATGCCATCGCTGTAATACCATCGCTACTGTGTGTCCGTTACTGTTGGTACGTACGAACGCTGGGACGATGAGAGGACGAGGGGTAGATAGTACGCGAGTCGGTCGATACGCGCCCCTTCGACGCGACGGCGGTGTCCTAGCCTCCCAACTGTGATGTCCTACCCTGTCGCTCCGATCTCTTTCTCTCTCTCTCTCTCTCTCTCTCTCTCTCTCTCTCTCTCACTCTCTCTCACTCTCTCAGTTTCTCGTCATAACCCGTCGGGACTTCTGCTTCGACCTCATCCTCAATGTCTTCGTGGTGCATACAATGCTTAGAATCCTCGTCATTGATTCCCATGCAGCGAATCTGTCTAACACTTTATCGATCAAAAACGTATACGCGATTAGCCATTTTCAGCTGTCTAACGTCAAGCTCTAATTCAGATAATTGACACATCGAGAACGCATTACTTGTGATCGCATTGTCTTGATGGAACTTTCAACACGATGCCGAACGGAAATATATATTTATCA
>NW_017259267.1:649253-651241 GCF_001594045.1 Atta colombica | reverse complement strand
TATACCTGCAAATGCATTTCGCCCTCATTGATGACAGAATTCCAATGTGTACATTCTTATTTGTATTAGTTACATACATTTTGTATCACCAGCATGTTTAGCATTGGCAAAGTGATTAATGTGTGTTATTACATAATTTCCAGTTGCATACAAAAGATCTGCAGTCTTTGCTATTCCTCACTTGATACCTTTACAAATTGTACCGACAGCTTTGTCAGTTTACTGAGAGAAAAATATCGTTGTAATTACTTAATTTTTTTTAGTTTAATTATGAACTTAGTCATTTTCGATTCAATTATATATGTACATTTTTGGTAGAGCTATAAATACAATTATTATTTATAATTATTATTAACTTTATAGCAGTAATTATAAAATGAAATTAAAGCAAATGTAAGGTTCATTTGTAAAATAAAATAAGAAAGAACAGCGATCAAAATGAGCAATAATGGATGTTATGAAATAACAATAAATAAAATAATTTAATCTATAAGAAAATAAAAGAACATTTCAAATATTACTTATAGCGAATTTTGAAATTTAAAAGGATATCTATTACGCATTATAAGATCAGTGTAAATAAAATTAAAGAAATTAAAGCTCGTAATTTGTTATCAAATATTCAGATTGAATAATGCTAATTAAATGTTTGGTTAATATGACTAAAAAAATTATTTTACTTTCCCAAATATTTAGTAAATATTATCTAATGATTATCGTTTGATAATATTAATAAATATTTATAAAAATAATTTTTTATTAGTCAAACATTTAATTGGCATTATTTCTCTAAATAGCTGTTACCAAATTCTTTTTTTCAGTGCATGCAATTATAGTCACAAATATCAAATATTATTCTCTCAATTAAAAACATCGCTGTTTCGTTAAATTTCCTGCTATTTTCGCACGCTCGATTGTTCGACTGTTCATTTCAGCTAGCGATACGAATTTTAAGGTCTTTGCACTTTATAGTGTGTGTCTGAAATCCTGATGCGCCTTACGAATATATATTCGTTCCCAGGTGTCCTATGCACTCAGCGCCGATCGTGTGTGTCGTATGCTAAACACCCCGAATGTCCTCCATGTCATCCCTCGGTACGCTCCGCCGTACACGACACGTATAAAGTTTTACAATACTCCAAACGTACGCTCGGCGTATTGATCCGTTCTGTCGAGCTTTCGAATAAAGCTACCAATGGATATACACTCATAATTACGTAATAACAAAAAAGGTGTACAATCATTGCGGCTCCCGTAAGCTATCGTTACTAATTTTTTCTTTTAATGTGATTCTTCGCGAGAGTTTTGTGACTGCGTGTCACGTCTCGTTTTCCGTTTATCTATTTTTTTTTTTACATTATGACTTCAGTGTCTTTTATTTACTGAGAGAAAAGTGTTTGATGTTTATGATCATAATTGCATGGTAAAATAATTTTGTTTTAGGATTATTCCATTTTTTTAATCATTATTACTGTTATAATATATAATTGTAATTATAGTTCTGTACATAAAAAAGATCTAAAATTATTCTCGAAAACGATAAAATATACAAAATTATATAAAATTATCCTTTTAATATATAGCACTATAAATCTACTTATTACTAACATTATAGCAAAAATAACTATTGTATAAAAATTTTTTTTAACCATATTATATTTTACCATACAATTATAGTCATGAATACTAAAAATTTTTCTCTCAATGTTTATGTCTATAGTTTTTCGACGAATATATCTATCTTAATACACTATCCACAATACCGTTCGTAAACAACAGATACAAAAAGAAAATTGTGTACTTTGTGACTTCTATGTGTAATTTTCCTCTCTTACTTTTATCAAATCTCTCCAGAGTTCTCTCTAGAGATGTTGCAATAGAGGATGTTGCAGTACATTCTCCTATTATCGATTCATCTTCATTAGCAACTTTACGTTCCTCAAAGTCTCATTTGTAATTTTACGACCATTTAACACTTCGAGAGAAGT
>NW_017259267.1:633259-649153 GCF_001594045.1 Atta colombica | reverse complement strand
TATATATATATATATATACACCAATGTACCGCGTGTCACATACAAAAGTTTCGCTCGCGAACTTTTTAATATATCATATGACTTCATGGGTCTGTTTGTGCAGCGCGAATGTAATTTAACAGCGAAACTCGTTCATATACTTCTATACTTCGGCCACAACATGAGAGATGAGTCATGCAAAATCGAGCAACCAAAAAAATCTGTTTCGGCAATTTATGTTACACTCGCTCGTGATATATCATGAAATTTGTATCCGGAAGACAATGAACGAAACGATGACGTAGCAAAAACGACGAAGTAATTTGCTGGCAATGCGGTTGAATCGCCATGTTCGCCCAAGAACGACGAATATTTTTCAATCACGGACGAACTTTATTAACGTTCCCGCCGAGACAAAATCCTTCGCGAGAATAGACCATTACGTTCGCGCAGAAATTTCCTCTTCCGTCTTTTACTTCTGATCGTAATCTGCGAATTCGAGAAGAGAGGAATGGTGCGGGCAGAGAAGAAGGACAGGCGCGACCAAGAGATTGGAGTAATGCCGACCCTGCTTTTCTACTTGCTGGAAATTCTATCTTACAGTTAAATTGGTTGTTTGCCTGCTTTTCTCACGGTCGACTTTTAAACAGATTCCGGGTGACCGTAACTTCGTATCGATTCTTTCCCCACGTCGCCTCTTTTATATTTCACTGTCTTTTTCTTCTCCCATCCATTCTCACCGTCGGCTATATCTTTTTAGTCCTCGCTTGTCATGACTCTTCTCTTTCTCTCCCCGCAATGTCAATACGGCTTACAACCGGATTAGTGTTTTATCCGAGAGTTACGATTGCCGTTGGACTAGCGAGCCGCAAACGTGGACGTTACGAAAGAGAAAGAGAGAAAATTACGTCAAAGAATAGAAGTTCCGGGTAAGAGAGACTATTTCCGTGCCACAATGTGATCTTACTTCATCTACTTTGGCGGAAAAACGAGAGCTTCACACGGCAGTTATTATTTCAAGAAAAGTATGGCCGACGTAAAGTTGAGAAGATAATAATAATGATAATAATAATAAATAATATATTTTCAACACTTTGCAAGAAATAACGAATGCAATATGTTATGCACATTCAGACATACGCATATGCGAAAATAAAATATTATTCTGTTTAATCAATAGTTTTTAATTTATTCCTTTTCCTATAAACAAGTATTTAATGAATATTTTCCATAATAAAGAAATGTGAGACGAGATATTATCCCCGTCATAATTTACTTATATTAACGTGCTGCGCAAACATTTTTAATATCTTCCTTCCCTATGCGAAGTAATTTTTTGCTGAGTAATTGCAAATTTTTTCTTTATGACACGCGTATATTTATGTTATACATGAGAAAGGAAAAGAGATTGTTTTGAATATGTTGAAACAATCGCTCATTTTACATATTATTCAAATGTAAATGGCTTTCCTTATTACGACCTTAGCGATTAACATTCTTAATGATACGGTGGACATGGTTCGCGTGGTGAACGGCGACTTGGGCTTGAGCGACATCAATTATGCGTGTAGTTTATTGCCTAGACTTAATCCACCTTATATTAAACTCAGTCTATCAGACAGAAGTTTTGACACACGCATTGTCTTAACTTTATGTCGTTCCTATTGCGGTGTTAAGCCGATTGGGAACTCCTGCCGTAATACGAGTTGCTCGTTTGCAGTACCATTACAATAATTGTGCGCTGCCTAAGCCATTAAGCCACTTGCGCCGAAATCAAAGGAGTTGGTACCAATTAGTGGAAAATATGTGCTGAATATGCAGGGAACGAACTCATTACATTATTATTATTTTAAGCTGTTTCAATAGTATATTCAATAAATAAATGTTATTCAATATTCAACTTCATTTAGCACCATATTTAAACTCTCTATTTAAATCGGATTTGTTATCACACCGTGATAACAAATCCAATTTACACAGACACGTGCAGTATATCGTATTCTTTCTAGCTATATTGTTACTCTCTAAATTTGAATTAGTGAATACTCACTGATTACCCAGTGGCATTGGATAATCAGTGAAATTCAGCTAAAAAAAGAAACTTTGAGTATTATATGTAAATTAAAATATCGATATTTTGTAATTAATTAATTTCAATCCATATACATTGAATTTATGTACAGTAAAACAAAGTTAGTTAGATCACATAATAAAGATTAGGAACCTTACATTTCATTCACTGATTACCAGTGCACTGATATCAATAATTATCTATTGATTCAAATTTAGAGAGTATATATAGTATATAACAATGAAGCGCAATGTTTTTTAAAGTTTTAATTTTCAGAGAGCCATTTTCAAAAATACATAAAAATTTGCGGGCCGCAACAATGTTTGTATCGTTATAAAATAGAAAATATGATCTTGTGTTTTTAACTATGAATCAGCAAGCCGGTTCTAAGCATAGTTAAAAAAAATTCGCAAGGAGACCGCATACAGTTTGCGTATCATTGATATGTGATAGGAGAAAACAGTTTTTGGTATTTGTAACTATACTTACATGTTATTATAATTATGATTCTGTCATTATTGCTATATAATCTTAGTAATAATAACTATGCGTATATTTCTAACAATAAATATACATATATAGTTGGTAACTTCTGAAATTGCTTAAAATTTTATAGTTATAATCCACACAAAAGTGGTTGTAATCATTATAATTTAATTATAATTTATAGTCATTTTTGGGATAATCATATAAATATTTATTGACTTAAGGTAAAACGAATTACAGGAAATGTGCTTCACATTTTGTGTTTCTTTAATAAAATGTATCTATAATAAAAATATTTGTTATCAGCTTGGTTAATAAAAAGCAATGATTAGTTTAGTATGTAATAATTGTTTCATTACAATTTATAATCTAGACGGTATAGACAAATTATTCGATAAAGTTGCAATTTTTTGAATATTTATTTTTTTTTAATTTAATATTTTTATTACGATCTATCTATGAGGGAGACATTTAGCAATAAGTTGGATATGTTTAAGTAGAGCGTGGGCAAACAGAATTCATTAATCCAATTGTATTATTAAAAAGTTCGTGTCACATTGTATAGAGGTCTGGATAATTTTTAGGTTACTATAATAGTTGTAGAAGTATTTTATATATTTTTTATCGAGGCATTTTATCCTATGTACATACAATTATCACTAAAGTATAGCAATAATAATCATAATTATAGTAACATGTAATCATAATTGCAGATACCAAAAATTTTCTTTCAGTGTTTAGAGATACTACCATGATTAATGACGTGTAAGGTTTTCATCTTGAAAACCTTATCATCTTGAAAAGTCGCAACGACTGAAAGCTTTCTGATGCTTTACATCGGAAATCGGTGTAATCCATTAATTCGTGACGATCTCAGCTCTGCGTTTCCAAAAATTTCCCTTTATTACTAAGAATAAGAAGGATAAGAACATGATTTGCGATACTATTGTGGCACGCAACTGGATACACGCATGATGTCACTGAGCAATTGCATACCGCAGAAGAGAGAATAGGATCGTATCTCGTTCCTTTTTACATCGCTACTGTCGTCAGATTGAATTTCTCGTTTGTTCACTTCTCCGATTTCTAGCCGTTACGCGAATGTTTTTCACGTAACAAGCGCTCTCACACTCGTCTCTTGATTTATTAGCGGTCGCCAAACGTGTTTTCTGTAGCGATTATGTGAACGTGCACTATTTATCGCGTCGTAACTGAGAGAAGCGTATTCTAGCGGAATACAGTTACTCTTGTCTCATTGTAGCGAAGTCGGTGTAACTGAACTCACGAAAGATTTTAAATAACGTCTGAGGATAACGAGAAGGATAATCATTCATCCGCGATATTGAAACGTCGGAGATCGCGATTTCCATGGAGGACTCTTGTATCGACCGCGTGCCCTTAGCCCGGCAAGGAAAATTAATTAGGCGAAACTCGCCGGATCGTTACAGGCTCAGACGGATAGAGTGGATGTAGTGCTCACCGGTTATCCTTTAATCACTTTTCTTTCCCTTCAGCGCCAGATGACATCTTCATCCGCGCACGCTTCCTACTTTTTATCTCATTGTCAGTTTCTCGGTCTCTTTGTCGTCTGCGCTCTCAGTCCTCTGTCGCCTCTGTTACCATTGAAACACCCTCTCATTCTGCTATCTCGTTCTCCTTTACGACATAGAGAATATTAACTTGCGATTGAAATTTTTCCGTAACGAAAACAAGCAGCGTTCGTCAAGTATTCGCCTTTCAACGTGAACGATTCTCAATGAGATGGAAATGAAGGCTGCCTTACCAAGACGCGACGACTTGAAATTAATCTGTCGCGCTTCACAAATGCGAAATGACGGAAAATCATTAAATGATGAAAATAAATGATGAAATTGATTTGATTCAATTCACTACTTCTCATGAATTATCGATTTGGCCTGGAGAGAAAAATCGATTACATTTTGACTTTTTTCTAAAGTGCATATACTCTGAAGATTTTTTTCGCACTGAACACGATGTCATTGACAGAATTTACATATGTCAAGATTTTTAGTAATTTGATGTGTAACATAGTAAATGGATGATTTTTGGCTCATTCTATTTTTTATAACTTATTTATAATCTTAATATGCTGCGTAAATTTAAAGAGAAAAAAAATAAGTTTTTTTTGTTGTATTAGATAATTATACAAAAAATATAATATTCAAACAGCTATAACTTGATGAAAATAAATCGTATACCATCATGAACTAAAATTTTTTTTGAATTGAATGATTTTGAATTCTATTATTCTTTTGAATGACTTTGAATTGTATTTTTAAATATCGTAGACTTTATTCAGAAAGTTTTTGTTTTGCCGAAAAAAATTGTTAAAAATACTCTCTAAATCTGAATCAATAGATAGTCATTAATTATCCAGTGGCATATTTTGTATTAATAATCAGTAAAGTTCAAAAAAGGAAGAATGATTTGAGCATTATATAATCTAAATATCGATATTTGCACGTTAATTTCAATCTTCCAATATCATATTCATTGAATTTAACTAAAACAAGATTAGTTAGATCACATAATAAAAATTAGCTACGTTAGATCGTACATTTAATTCATTGATTGCCATTGCATACTTGGCACTGATATCAGTGATTATTCACTGATTCAGATTTAGAGCGTAGTAAAAACGTCATATTTGATCCCTTTTTCTCCAATTTATTTAAAATTCGACAGTGTTATGCAAATTCTGCCAACGCGGCAGCGTGTTTTGCAAGAAAAAAATCTTCAAAATATGTACTATGACATTTCGAAGAGACATTTGGACGGTGTTACAGAAATAGCTGAGTTGTTGAATGCTCCGCAATCTGTTTTGTATTCATTAATTAAACATCAATTTGACCGGTTTTACGGGAATTTACGTGATCCAGAACTGAACTGTCGGAATTACTGAAATTGTCGATTGGAAAGCAAATGTCTTTTCAAGAAATAATCAAGAAAAAAGAAAGTGAGTGCAAAAAAAAACACGAAAAAGCACAAGAAATTGGGGCGATTGAAATGCACAATGGCGGTGTATTCGGTGAAATAAATTGCGCCCACCTCCTAGCGGTCTCGCCTTTCTCTATTTTCTTCGATGCAGAGAGATTCGAGACTGCCGCTCTGCGTCGGTCTCTTATCAATTCAATTGCATAGATATTACGATCGTATCGCGTCTCATGCTCGCGAGAACTATATTCGAATTTTTCGCGATCCGATCAAAAGATGTTTACTATTTTAACATAAGGTTTTCCTCGCGATGTAGTTTTCAAAGATATCAAAGTGGATTATGGCTGCAGAGCAGGGACTCGTCGGACAGGAAGATGTTTTCTGAGCAAAATATTTACAGTTTCAATGTACGCTATCGCTAAGGATTTGTCAACGTCGGAATCTTATATATTTTCCATCAATCCTACGATGCTACTTTTGTGAGATTCAGATGGCGGCGTTTCGGAGATAGTTATATCCTTCTTAGCGAATCCTCGACAATGTAAGCTTCGTCGATGGGGGTGCAGTACGCAAGATCTCTTCTAGACGTTCACAGGAAAAGCGGGCTCGCGAAGAACGAATATCACAGACGTTGCGTCAAGACAAATGGCTTTTCTCCCCCACATGTCTATCCATGCTGTTATAAGCGAGTGAAGGATATGCATTTCCTATGTACCTTTATCTTTTGAGCTGTTGACTGTTTTGTATTCTGTTTTGTATTCATTAACTAAATGCCAATTTCACCGGTTTTACTGGAATCGGAAGCTTCGTTACGATATGACAAAATATATCCATATTCACTAAAAAAGTCTGGTAATAATAATCAAACCTAGATAATAGTTAATAAAGCTTTGCACTGATTGAGAAAAATTTCTGGCTGGATTAATTGGAATTCTGATTGAAAATGAACGAATTTCCTAGTTAAATCTATTAAAATTCTAGTTGAGATAATCGGAATTTTGATTGATAATCAAAATCTTTGGTCATTTTCAACCAAATATTTTTCTCAGTGTAATGAAATAATTTCAAAATTAAATGTTCAGTTAATATTGGGGTGCCCGGAAAGTTCGTGCCGATGTTGAAAGAAAATTGAAATGCAGAAAATTTAAATTTCAATATACATTTATTAAATTATATAGGTTAGTCGGCAAGCATAAACTTTCCGGACAATCCCAAAAATACAATCGAAATCAACTAAACACTAATTTGACTTTTCTAAATATTACCTTACTTTTTTAATTATTATCAAATAGTTACTATTATTATGTTTGACATTTAATATTTATTAAATATTACACCAATAACAAGATATATTTGATAGCTATTGCCAGACTTTTTTTCTTTTTTTCCCAATATTAAGTGAAAATAAATCAATAAATGTTCAACGCAAATAAATAAGGAAGCTATGCTCGGTCAAGGCAAGTCTCTGTGGCTAATAACATTTTTGCGTAAATTTTACAATTTCCAGTTCAATTATTAGAACTCACTTCGACCGAAGACTGACTCTCTTCACTTATTTATTATTGTGTTTTTTCAATATTCACAAATAATAATGTCCACGAAGGCAAAAGTAGGAAAGTTATGATATACTGAGAAGCCTAGACGTTTAAGAATAATCGATTTCTTTCGATCGCATCGAAATGGTTTATTCTGTGGAGAGCCATGTCGATTGCATTTGAGACTCGTTCTTTTTGCTACAAGTTTTCCCACCTTGCTCGCTCCTCTCTGAAGCCGGAGTTTCTCACTTCACAAGTTCTAACGCAGGCACTCTTCTAGCACTGCGTTCGTCTTATTTATTTTCCCGGCAGCCTGTTCTCAATTTTCCTACTGCGCTCAGCCCAGCACGATGAACGACGGGTCGAGTTTTCCCATTAAAATTGAACGTCTTCCGGGCGACAGAGTGGCATCGCGCGATTGCGGTGATGGTATTTTCATCGTGGTAGCGTGAGGTAATCTCTTGCTATCGGATGCTGTATTGTTATGATGTACCTCGGCGGAAAACTGGGGATGACGGAAAAGAGGGGCAGGAAAAATGTCTTTCCATATCGAGGAAATGATTCACTTTATCTGTACACACTCCTGTAGGAGACTATATAGTGAAAGTTTAAACATTTTGTTACTTGCTGTAGCTATAAATCTCCTAGTTTGTTTGTTTTTCTAATATTTGCAATTCTCATTCTCATTTCTTTTTGAAAATAATCCTTAAATGTATGAAGTTTGTAAAACATAGCTGACTAAAAAACTTGAAACAAGAAAATCACTCGACATTTAAGTTTGCTTATACAAAAACGTGACGTTTTGACATTTCCATTAATGTTAATTGGCTGGTTGTGTTCCCAAACGCATGAACGCGCTTTATTTTGTAATGTTAAAACACATTGCGCAGCTTATTTATCCAATTAATTGAAATAGGATAAAATAAAGCTTTGCGAACGTGAATTATAATCGTAATAGGATTATACCGTGACACAATTATTATATTTGTTGTATAATACTATCATCGATTAAATTCATCACATTTATCACGAATTCTCTAATTTATCTAATTTATCTAATTCGCAATATACACATGCAAAACATTATCCGATATATAACATAATAGTTTCCAATCGAATATCATATCACAATACGTTATTAATTTAATAGTATTTCTTTTAAATATTTCAATTATTTTATTAAAAAATAAAAAAAAATATAAAAGAACTGGATGGAAATATACAGCGCAGTAAAATAATGATCGTAAATGAATCAATAATTAATCAATAATTAATCACAAATTTAATAAATATCAAGTATAAACAATAAATTATAAAAAATTAATAATTAATAAATTAATAATCAATTATTATATTGTCACAAAAAATTAATTTTCAGTTTTTGTTGTTCAATATCAGAAAGTATCAAAAAATCAGCTAAAAAGTTAATAAGAGTTAAAATACCAGCCAAAAAACCAGCCAAATTAGGCTAACAAACTAATATTTAAAAAAAAACTAATATTTTAAAAAAACTAAATAATTTTTGAACAAATAGGAGAATTGTGCTTAAATTTGACAAATATGCAAACATAATAATAAAACAATTTACATATGACGTTTTTATATTTTTGGCAATGCTATGAGATGTAAACCATATATCCTTCAATTAATTCTAATTAATATATATAACTACACTGTTAAAAATAAAATGTTAATTTTAACGTTTTTGCCTGTTTTAGAAAAATCCACTATAGTCTTTAAGTTAAAATTAATATTTTATTTTTAACAAGGTATATAAATAATATTACCATCATCACCTGTCAAATTACAATATTGCTTCTTTGCTTCGATTTTCGATCATTGGAAACATGATGATATTTCATTTCACTTTTCATTGTTTCATATCTTATGTACGATATTCCATAATATAATGATAAAACTAAGACGAGAACGTTGAACATGAAGAGAAAAAATATCGCGTTTCTTACGCATATCCTGCGCGTCCTACGTTCGGCAATTTTTCCTGTATTAAATTTTCGAGTTCGCAAAGTTTTATCTTCACGAGGGGGAACGAAGCCACGATCCTCATCATTGGCTGCACGATCCGACGTTAAGAGGCACATCTTAGGAGGAGTTAAAGCGCATAATAATTTCACTATTCTTCGTAAAGGAGCCAACTGCGGGATCGTAAAAATTTCCCATAACTTTACGCGTGTGTAATCCTGCAAAATGAAATGCAAAAAATTTAAGTTACCGCAGCGCCCCGTCATGCTTGTATCGGGCGAATATGAGGCGTCCCGACGCCACATGTACATGTATTCGGAAAGTATAATTCGCCCCAGCATGCATCTGTATGCATCGCGCAATGTAATCTGTGATGAATTGTATTCATGGGAACAATATAGCTCGCGCGAGCACGAAGTTGCGATATGAGCTGACGTTGCTCCGCGCGGCCGGCTTGCAAAAACATTAGCGCGCGATACACGATATTTCGGCCTTTGCAACATTTTCAGCGATGCTGCTGCGCTTCCCAACCGTATCTGACTTTTATTACGGAAAATGGATTGCCCCTATTCTTCACGTTCTTTATATTTCGTTCTGATTTAATTAAAACAAATACTCGCACATGCGCCGGTATTAAAAAATAGATGATAAAAACAAGTTGTACGAGTATTCTTACAACTGTTTTTGTTTATCTTTACATAATTTTACAAGCTGGATAATCCATTTGTAAAAATATCTATTTGTAAAAATTTTACGAGATTATTAATCCATTTGTAAAAATATTTTAAAACACATTCCTCGACATTACGGTAGACTAACAAAATGCTTGCGAATATAATATTTCGTTATTCTCGTAAAAGAATGCTGGAACGACAGCCGAACTCCAATGGAATAGTCGGTTTTATCGATTAAGCGCGGTTTACATATATAAAGTTTTAACTACTTTAAGTATATACATATACAATCAAATTAAAAGTATCTATCTATTTGGAGTAATATATATAAGAATTTTATAAAATTTTTAGTTTATGAATTTAAAGCTTACAAGAGAAATGATTATAAAAATACAATCTAAGCATACGAAGGTAGGTATACTTAAATCTTTTACACTTATTTCTCTTGTTAGTTTCAAAATCATAAACTCAAAGTCTTATAATATTTTTATATATTATTGGAATAGATATTTTTAGTTTGATTATATATTCAGAATCATTTATATTATGTGAAGAATCCTAGATAATAAGAAAACTTGTAATTAAAAAACTTTTAAAAAAATTTTAAAAAACTTTTTTAAAATTTTTCACAGTTTTATATCTTCCTATATTTATTTATTTTTATTTTAGAGAAGAATTTCTTATTTTGTATAAGGAAAACGAGAAAAATAGAAAAGTGCTTTTGTCGTTAATATACTACTTTGTTGTATTAAAAGACAAATGATAAAAATATTTATACAAGAACAATACTCTTACAATTGTTTTATGCATTAAAAAAAATAAAAAAATCTATTTGTAAAAATATTTTGAAATACGTTCTCCGACGTTACGACAGACCAACCAGCGAAATATTTCTTTATCTCGTGCTTAAGTATCTAACGTTATCTCGTCAATATACCGCTTTGTTGTGTGGCGGAGCAACAGAAAGGACAGTTACGGACGTTAGCGTTGTGATTTATATTATCGCGCTTTACTGCTCGCGCGGAGTACGAAAACGAAGCGTATGTTGTGTGTGTGCGTGCGTGTATGTGTGTCTCTGCGTCTGCACGGTAAACGAAATCCGGAGACGACGTAAGTGAAACAACTGCGTGGAACGATCCGTATGACAATGGACTCTACCTCTATCCGTAGGTAGAGACTGCGTCAAAAGCGTGACGTGACGTGACCATGCACCACTGTGTCTGGCGTCATTGTTCGCGGATCTCTCTGCTCGACAGCGACACTTTTTGTTCAAACAAAACTCGCGAGGAACTTCCTGTTCTGCAAATCATACGGCATGATTATATTTGGCGAATCGTACGACAACGATTATAACACAAATATTACACGAGATCATTATAAAGTTTTTATTATTTGTGTCTTGAGCATCGCGCTTACGATATGCGAGTATTTGAATTATCTGTAGATAATGCAAGTTTTCATGAGCGATATGTTTGAATAGTTACGTCGGGCGAACAAATTAATTCTTTCACTCACCGAATTTCGAAAAATTTATAAGCTGCGAAATTAATTAAAAATATTAATCAAGTGATTCATCTAAAAATTAGTTCAATTTTAATTTGATATTTAAGTGAACATTAAAAAAGATTAATTAAGTAAAAAAATTAATTAAATGACTTAAGGGAATTGTACTCGTTGCTGCATCGCTGGTTTTATAAAGTGTATCTTTTTATAACGTGAAAGTTTAATAATACAAAATTCGAAACACTAATATCTGTCAATGCGCTCATATCAAACTTAACGAGTTTTCCTATAGGTATTTCCAATTTCATCTCTAGTGAAAGCAGATTATTGAAACTCGGTCGTTGGGAGAGAGAATTTCGTTTGTGTAATAAGCTCCTCTCGGTACTCAGACCCATGCTTGCATTAACAGTGGAAACGTAATGCCTTAATTTTGAAAAGGTTACGAGTATCCATTGAATAGGTAGACGACTCGTGCAAGAGCTCTTAAACTCTATTCAACCATCTCGCTCTTTTCATACTCTTCCTTTGTACTTCGTTCTTACTTCATCTTTTCTGAGCAACTTCTTCCTTCTTCACAGCCTGTTTATTTTCCGTTATCATAGATCGTTATGAACTATCAATGCTATATCGGTGGTTGAATAAAGATTATTGATGCTTGAACTAGTAATTTTTTTTGTTTTTTATCATACGCAGGTTGCCTACGTGTAAATTTATTATCTACTAACTGATTTTTATTACAATAGTAAAAATACCTGTGTTCCAATATTTATTGGAACACAAATATTTTCGTGTGATATGAATATTATTTGCACACGTACAAGATATTTAAATTCAAATATAAAAAACATAATTTACGGTTTTATTTTATTGTCTTAATTTTTAGAAACAATAAAAAAATAATAAATAAAAATATTTTTCGATAAAGCAAATAATTCTATTGTCGAAATTTTTATAATTTCGCAAAAAAATAAAAAGATACATGACGAATGTGTTTTATTGTTTCTAAAACCCTTAATGCAGTTAATGCCGATTATACGAGAGCTATGTACCGTTGCGGTCACTTTAGACCGCAATGCATCTCAGTGAAACGCGCAGGTATTTTCGCTTGAGCATTGAATAACTAGAACTCCTGGCATGTTTGTCTCGCGGATTATTACGTAACATGTTAAGAGTAAATAGAATAACTGCACGAATGGTCTATCTTTTAATTATTTTGCAAACATATGTATATTGTATGGAAATAAGATATTTTTGTTAGCAGAAATATATCGCGGTCGAAAAATAATCATGAGTTTTACTATGACAAGTCAATGTTTACAATGATAACGTGAGATTACTCTTGATCGGACAATTTAATAGCAACAGTCGCTTGAGCTATCCAATGGTATAATGGATTCATCCACTTCAGTCGATATTGCTTCGGAATATAAACCGAAATGTAATTATTGGAAAGAGCATGTGGAAATTTGAAAAATGATGGGTATGAATAGATCTATTTCGTGGCAATTCAGCAACTATTGTGCGTTGCTTTGTTATAAAGTGAATTTTTATTATTAATAAAACATAAGTGTGCGTATAATAATATAGAAATGTAAAGTAACGTTGAGATATTCCGATTTTATTACCTAAATCTCGTATTTAATTCGGAAATAATCACCTGGAGTATTTTTTATACTCTAGCAATATTTTATTTTTTGTAAATATATAATTTTGTAACCGAATTCTGTGTTTTTAAAAGAAACCAATTTTTAAATCTACAATATTTTTGTAAAGGAGAGCACATTAGATATTTCTATTTCTCTTTGATCCATTGTAGTATCGTCTCATTTTTATAAATAATGTCCTAAGTAATAAATATTTCATAAGTGAGAGTCTAGAATCTCAACTGAACAATAATTTGGTAAATATATTCGTTAAGTTTTAAATTCAAATATTAATTAACAAAGTTATTATATAAAATGTAAATAGGGGATATAATATTATCACCTTCTCCTCTGATTTTAATTGAGGTGTAAAAATACCTCACATAAATCATTTACATAAAAAAATCAGATGATTACTGTCTTGTAGATCAGCGAGACAACATTAATATCTCCACTAGTGTTCGTATCTCATTAACGTTTATTAATTACAGTACAAATTGATTTCACTAACGCTCTCTCTAACGATTACATTATTAACGATACATTACACTTGACACTATTACTTCTCTAAGTTTTCTATTTGACACGTTGTAACGAATGTCCGGATAGTGATGTCGCCTAGGGGAACTCGAGTGGATCGTTCTGAGATCTCGCCTAGGGGTGCCTTTCGATCCTGAGTCTTCTCGATAGATAAACTTATGGTCAGACTATTTGCGACGACACCTAGGGGAAACCCTGAGTTGCGATCACGTAAGAACTCGTAATAATATTCCGCAGTCTGGACAGATATTATTCCTACACGATTTGCACTCTGGCTTGATTACCGATCGAATGAATTCAGCGCTGCTAGGACTCTCCCACGGGCCTTTGATTTTTTTTCCGGATTGATGACTCTCCCAAATCATGGAGTTCACGTGTTGGTGTCGGCGGCATTTCGGGCAATAGCAAGCGGATTAAGAATCAGAAGTGCTTTTAACTATGCTATCAGAATTTCTTCCTGTCGAAATCCAGATTCTCCTGTCGTTTGTATATGTGTAAGCGCGCGCGTGATCCTTTGATTTTGTCCGACTTTGATTTCATATTGTCGTGTATGACGATTTCTCGAGATCTACACAACAATTACTGGTGGCCTAATTAATCGCTGGGGAGTAATAAACGTTACGTCATTTTACGTCATTTTATTTTATTTGTTTTCCGTGAGAAAAACTATTTAAACAAATAAAAGAGATTAAAGGGCCGTGGGAAAAACTATTTAGTTTTAATCAAAATACTTGATTTTGATCTTGTTATTTTTTCGGGTGAGAAACTATTTATATTTTAATCAATATTGCCGAGAGAAAATTTTTTTCGTTCTAATGAAAATTAATCTCTCAAAGCTGAAACCATTGAGTTCTTGCGAGATTTGAGTTAGCAGTATTATCGGCGAAATCCGCAGAACTCGCTAACAAGTCCGATGTGGCTCTTCAAGCGTGAGCCTGTTACATCACGCTTCTCCACTGGAGACGCGATAAGCTGCCCGTAAACCAGCGCGCGGTCGAGAAGGACGTATCGCTGGACGAAGTTGGACGAGCCTCACAGGTGGTATTGGTAATTCGTAAGCTGAATTTCGCGTACGTCTCTCTATAGTCGTTTGGCTGCAAGTTTCACCAGCGTGGACTGATAAATTTTCGGAAAATCCCGGCTATTAGCCTGAAACTGGCGTTGAGCTGCACCCGTTACGTCGGGATAATTTGGCGTCACGTGAGAGCGATAGAGAAAGAATAAGAACGTGTAAGAGAGATGACGGAAACTCCCTGAGGGCAAGAGAAGATGAAGACCAGAGAACTCGATGAGAGAGAGAAAGAAGAGACGAGAACCGAGAGAGAAAAGAGAACCATCGAGTTCTTGTGAAAGCGTAGCTACTGGCGCCAAAAGCCAATGGGATTCTGCGGGTGGAATGCAACGAGAATCGTTCCTGGGCAACGGCCAGGAACGAAGGAGAAAATAAAATAATCCGAGGTGTTGCCATCGAAAGAGTGAAAGAAAAGGTAATGAGACGCAGTACATTTGGTAGAGCTAGAGCGAAGTCTACGTGGGCCAAGATCATCGTTACGAGACGGAATCTGAAAAATGTTCCTGAGAATTAATTCGCTCACTAATATCTGTATAATTCATTTTGGTTATAATTGGACTGTAAAGATTAATTTTTAATGTATCTGATGTCTCGCACGTACACCGTCGGTTCAGTGAATTCACAATTACACGTTAAGAGACACTAATTGATAGAAATAGATAACCGCTAGCTGAACTCGAGAAAGGAAGAGATAAAAGTGTTTATATTGTTAAGTCCTCTAAGAACATAAAAATAACAAGTAAAAAGAAAATAAAACCAAAAAATGGTAACAAAATAATAATACAAAATAAAAACAGAGAAAGATAAAAGCATTTATAAATTTTTTAGAGCAAACTCTCTAAGAACATAAAATAACAAATAAAAAAGAAAAGTAAAACGAGAAAGAAAAAAATGGTACTGAAATAACACAAAAATAAAAACAGAAAGAGAGAGGGAGATAAGACATATTTTAGAGCAAACTCTCTAATAAGACATAAAATAACATAAAAATAACAAATAAAAAGAAAATGAGAGAGAGAGAGAGAGAAACAGAGAGAGAGAGAGAGAGAGAGAGAGAATGAGAAAGTACCATCGTTGTATTTGAAGTGCACAAGAAACGTATTTCTGCCCGTTTCGCATGAAATTCCATTCGATAACGTGCGTATGTTCAAAACTTCTTCGAGCTTGCACTCCGTGATGCACTTCGTCTATTTATTCGAGCATGCTTTAGTTCATTCGCAGCCGATGCTGCCGCTATTGCGGAATAACTGCACGCGACGCGAATCGCAAGATCGATCACGTTGAGAGACGGGATTTCGGTTTTCGTACTTTATTTCGTCGTGCGGAATTTTATATTATCTCGTTATACTTCAGGATATGATTTATTATCATTAAAGATTGAAATACATTTAGGAATGCGATCCAAACGGGAAAAAATTCAATGTCTTATCATTATCTTGTTAATTTATTCCCA
>NW_017259267.1:631429-633159 GCF_001594045.1 Atta colombica | reverse complement strand
ATATATTACATAATAAATAAGGTTAATAAAAAATTTTACCATTTAAAGAATTACGAAGATTTTTTTGTTATTTTTGTTGTACTATATAATAATTCATATTGCAAAATTATCACGGGGAAAAGTAGGAGAATTAGCCGAATATGGCATAAACGCTAACATAATATTACAGTATATTAGAATAGTACTAACTACTTACTTGTCGCATCCAGTGATATTATCCGATATCCGCTTATAATGCCACTACAATACATTATCATGGAATGCACGCGTCGTTTAAGAGCTAAATATCATTATATTTTTTCAATGATTTTTGATGTAGGGGAGAACAGGGAAATTGCAAATACTTAAGAAAAATATTAAATAAAGTCTATAATTATTATTATTAATTATAAAAGTTTTTATTCGGTAAAAGTTTTATTTTTGTTTAAAATTATAATTCATATTGATATGTATAAATATTCATTATTGTAAACTAAATTCAAGACCTGAAGTATCTTTTGAATAGATTTCTATAATTGATAAATAATGATCGGCTTTTTATGTAACTTTTCTCTTAAATATTTAATTATTCCATTCTCTTCTTTATAAAAAAAACTTTTTTTAATTCTTTGATTAATCTATCTAAAATATATTAAATTGTTATTTTTCTTTTGTATTTATGATAATTACTTTTACATACGCCGAATGAAAGACGATAATATTGTAAGTTACTGGAAGTTTTTAAATATATTCTGACAGTTCTCGAACTGTAGTAATAAAAAAACATAAATATCTTGTTGACAACAAAATGTCATATTTTATTTTTCAAAGCAGTCTCCCATGATCAAGACATTTCATATATTTTTGATACAAGTTTAAAAATATCTTTTAAAGTCCGTAATTGAAATGTTTAGAGCACTTATCACATTCTTTTAAATGTTTTGAAAAATGTTTGAAAAATGTTCTTTTGTGATGTTTTGGAGCTTTGAAAACAGCATGAAATTCGAAAAAAGCAGTTTCAGCAAACAAGGTGAATAATTAATCTCAACAAATCTTTTTTTATCCATAAAAGTTGCATCATGTCTCTACGCGCTCTACGCGCTTTCTTATCAAGAGAGGAATTTTTAAAAGATTAGCTACTCATCTTATTAGATCTCGCTTTTTCGAATTTCATGCTGTTTCCAGAAATCAAAAACATCCAGAAAGATAAACATTTTCGAGACATTAGAGAAACGTGATGAATGCTCTGAATAGCATTCCAACCATAGATTTTCAAAAAAGTTTTAGACTTTAAGAAGTATTTGTATCAAAGATATGAAATGTATTGAAATCATGAGAGACTTTGTTAAAAGATAAAATATAATTTGTTATCTAAGATGTCCGTGTTTTTTATTACTATAGTCCGGCAACTGTATTGTCGTTATATTACAATATACAGGATCGTTATATTACAATATATAGCGTTTGGAATTTCAACTACCGGTTATTTTGAGTTTGAAAGGCGTAATAACATTTATGACGTATCAGAAATTTAGTTTTTTGTTTGACATTTACGAAATGGGTCGCTATACGCTTGAACAAAATTGGGAAATATTGAAAACTTACTTCCAAAGTAGTGAGTCCTTCTCCTCTAGTGATTTTAATTGAGGTGTAAAAATTTAATTTTGAATTGAGGTGAAATAACTAAATCATTTACATAAAAAAATCAGGTGATTACTGATGGCCTAGTAATCGCTAGGGAGTAATATTTA
>NW_017259267.1:625490-631329 GCF_001594045.1 Atta colombica | reverse complement strand
ATATATATATATATATATATATAGATATGAAAATCTAATAATATGCTCTATTTTTCATATGTAATCATATATAGCTACAGTAATAATAAAAAGGTAAAATTTGTTTATTCCAGAAATTTTTAAAATAAATACTTCAAAGCAGAAAATTGCAATTTTTTTGTTATTTACTATCTTTTATCGAGTCCATCTCTTATCTCTTTTTATTTAAAAAATAGAATCTGAAATCACATTTCAATTCTGATTTTTAATATTTTTTTCCACAAAAATTTTAATTAAATTCTGCTATGTGCAACACAAATGTATTAGTTGTCAGTACTACTAGTACTCGTAACTACGTTACTATTGTATCAAAATAGTTCATCGACAAAAATAGTTACACTGTACGTAAAACTCTTGTGTCCACAATGTATTTACTATTAATTTTCACTGCGTTACCGATGACAGAAAACAATGCATTTTACGAAGTTCATTCGTAAAAGAAAAGTAAAAATTGATTTTACGACCGGTCTCCGCTCGCGCCACAGGCACGTCATATCGTTATTCTTTCATATCGACGTGTGGCATTGATGGACGCTGATTTAATCCCTAAAGCCTCTGCGGTAGAATTGTCTTGCGCGTGAATACTATGTATATTCCTACAAATTATTTTTTTTTTAGCTCTTCTCTTTTCATCCTTTTTTGTACATCGAGATGATTATTATATTAGATGTCAAAATATTGTTAATCCTTTATATTTGAAACAAGAAATAGATATCTATTCTGTCCTAGACTCGTTAAAGAACGTTAGTAATGTATTATTAATACATAGTCTATATCTGTACCTAGAAGTTACTCTACTGGAGAAAGCTTTGCATTTTATATTTAAACTGCATCATTGGGGAAATGGTTTGTATGTAAATCCGTCCATTTTCCGTTCGACTATTTGAATTCATGCTTAGTGAGATTTTTTCCGACATACATGCATCATCAGACATTTATGCATTATAGCGAAATCCTCACGTTCTATTAAGTATTCTCTCATCTTTTATCCATTTGAAAATCATGAAGTATTCAATAGTTTTCTTTTTTATTGAAATAAAAGCGAAACTTCGTTAGGTGAAATTGTTCTATTTTAGCGGCAATCTCTTCCTTGTCATTCGCGTCGTAATTCTTCTTTAACGATGTGAATATCCGATAAAACATATCTCTCCTTTGCCAAGTAATCGATTGACCTTAAATCTTTCACTAACCTTGTCTCTTACACCGCTGAATCGATTCCAAACGAAAGAAATAGATTTTCGACGTTGTCTTGTGTGATGCCGATAATTATTTTCGTACTCATTGACATATAGTACTGGACAGAGCATCCAGACCATTTTAGCAAATGTAAAAAGAGAAGATAGATGTGGGTAGTAACGATTCGTGTAAATTCATGAAATATTTAATTAATTTACATTTAATTAATTTGTGAGAGAGAGAGAGAGAGAGAGAGAGAGAGAGAGAGAGATCAGATGAAAGATTAAAGAAATTTCGTTGCAATACTATATTCGTATCCATTTTTTCCCTGTATTTCTGTATTTCTTGCAGATGTACCAACACGAGACGAATGCACGCAAGTGCAACTGTGTTTCAAAAGTTCCGAGAAAAGCAGATTGTCTTTAAAACAGATTGCATAATAAGTTTGCCAACTTTATTTCGAGAACATGTATTAAGTTATATTCTTTAATGAATCCAATTGCATATCATCAGATCTTTTGAACTGCTGCAGATTATAGCATATTTCCATATATACGCGAGATAAAGAGAACGAGACGTGCGAGTAAAGTAGTTCGCTGAGAACACGGAAATGACATCTCAATGGAATTGTACTCTTCTGTCAAAGATATATTCTTATATTTGTTAAATCCACGGAAAAACTGCACTGGAGATTCTCTATCGCGGGAATGTAGTCAGCAACAAGTAGGACAGACTTCTCTCTTTCGAATGCTTTGTGCAATACATTTTATCGCAATTATAATTATGCTGAAGATAAAAGCGCGAACATTGTTGTGAATCAGTAAAAAAAATCACAATAGAAGAAATGTCAATTACTATTGTAACTATTAAAGAGAAGTCAAAGTGAACCGAAACGTGACTTTATATAAGAGATCTTTTTCCGCTTTTCAGAAAAGGATATCTTTTTCTGCTTTAATTTCACAAGATATTTCGTTTGTTACGTAAAAGATAATGGAATTCTGTATTTCATAATATTTCATTCACTATATATCATGTTGGTTCAACGATTTTATCTACGAAGACTCCAAGTAACTGACTGTAACATTCTCCAATTGTGAGTAGCGGTGTCCAAACCATATTCCAAACCGCGTTTCAAGGATATTTCTAGCGAATTCCCGGCTAAACGGCAGTTGGCGGTGACACTTGGCGGTTACTCCATTTTTTATTTACCGTTCGGCGGGCATTTAGGCTAATTGCTGTTCCGCCACGGTCAGAATGGTGTACCTTGCATCGATCTGTACGGATACTACGGATTGCGATTGTACGAGGGTAGATACATCCGATACAAGCGTATGCACTTGCACCATGTACTTCCCGCAGAGCGACCGATAGCGGCGGCGGAACGTAATAGGGTGTCAACTCCCTCCCATTGGAGTTGCAACGCTTGTTCGAGCACCACTCCCGTCTCGGTAGAATTATTTTCTTGCGCTCCAAAGATGTCTTTTGAAAGGGCGAACTTTCTGACAGCAGCAACCTAACTAAGGAACGAAGTTTCGCGGAGACAAGGCTTCCGAGGCACAATCCGCGCTTAAACCATATCGCCTCGTTTTACGAGGAGCGACGCCATTCTTTTTCCCCATTGGTAGAACCTTCCGTCTCGACAAAATTCCGTATGAAATCCCGAGAAATACCACGCTCACGGATATTCGAAATTCACGCGGATGGTAACTCGTATATGTCGCGTAATGTTCGGAATTTTTCCAGTTTTATTCTATTCGACAAAAGCATGTATTGTAACTGTAATAAAAATTATTTTGCTCGATTCGATTCATGGATGAGATTGCTCGAGTTTGTATTGTGCGATTATTTCATGTCAAATTAGTGTTGTCAAAGTTTATCTTTATTAAAAAGTCACGTCACGTTTATTGAGTTACGATTAAAACTGCAAGCTACAAACTATTTTTCATGTATGACATGTAAACGTTCTCGTAATGGTTGATACGATAACGTTTATGTATACACATGGGTGATCGAAGGATATAACGAATTGCCATTTGGTATTCAGGTATATTGCGATCCGGTTAGCATGAACGAATTTTCTTTTTAATAGGAGAGCCGGACCGATCCGGCGGAAATATGTTTGTGGATTTTTCGTTTTAGTGTACAGACTGCTGGGGTGGGTATTCCACGTATCGTCGATAAATGGTAGAAGTATAAAAATTCCAAATGTACAAATCGATATATCGCACGTATTTCGATCTTGCATCGATTCGCATACATGTACATTCCTATGGCAACATCACAGGCTATAATGCTGTAATATATATCGTGCTCGTGAGTCTCTATAATGCTATCCGTAGTTACCGATGCATGCAATTCATATCAATGGCTCTTTTCCTATCACATTGAACGTCTTACATCTGTTTACGAGCACTTTGCCCGTTCTTGAATCTCGTTAATTCGAATATTACTGTGGCGCTAATATAGAGTCCGTCTTGCAATAAAGTTGTGCCAGTATCCTGTATGTGTACGCTGCCCCGTAAGCGCTTCCGATCGCTTAACTTTTGATACATATACACATCTTACTAGCTAATGGATTTCACGCTTGCATTACTTCAGATCGATATACAGTTGGGTGAACGTATTGCTCCGGTTTGTGAACTGGAAATCTATGATGAGACGCGTTACGATGTACTATTCTGCAATCGATGAAAAATCGCTTAACTTCTCATTATTCCTAAATTCCTGCTTCTAATAATAAAGACTAAAAACATGAGATCGAGATATTCTTACATTATATTAATTATATTAACGATAAGAAGGCTCAACTATTAATAGATTAATATTTACATAAGAACATAATCTTATTACGATTATAAATAATTAAGATATAATTAAGATAATTTATTAACTTTTTTCTATTAGAGAAGCTTACATAATTTTACACCATATAGTTCGTAAGAAACGTTGCAAATAAACTTTATCTGCGGCATTGTCCTTAGAATACGACATTAAATTTAGTTTTTATTTCCGTGATAAAGCTGTAGGTAAAACCGAAAGATCCTCAGGCGACTCATTCCTTTTCGCGCTGTTCCGCCAAGAGGTACGAAGATGTAATTAGATTCATTAAAACTAACTCCACGAGGCTGCTCATAACCGTAATATTTCGGAGAGTGACAGTCCATTCTTCAGCAAGATTGAATTACATCGACATAAATAATTGAAAAGACACTGGGCATTTATTTTTAAGCATGTATTTATTACTTATATATAGTACAATCATTATTTTAATTATGTTTCAACAGCGTATCAAATGAAATACTACGAATGAAGTTTTGTATTTTGGGATATGGATTGAAATAATCACATTTTGACAGAGAGATTGGTTTATTGACTCCCCTTAGGGTTAGAATATGATATCATCTCGTTATTCTCATGACACACTTCTATACAAAATTGGTCCTAATCAAATACACTACCATTAAAATTAAAGATTATAACTAATAAACAAGACAGAGAGGTTAAAAACTTATAAATATTAATAACTTAATTATAACTTAATTATAAAATAAAAATTAAAAAATATTAACTTAAATATTTAATAACTATTATAAATAGATACTTATAATTATAATAACTTATTAATTATACTGAGCACGTTTGCGCTTTTTCGGGATAAATTATCTTTTCAAATCCTTCTCACCATAAGATGTACTCATAGGAAGAGGGATGTAATATTAATTAATCTTCGAAAAATCAAGAAAACAAATCCGTCTTGTGTTAGTTACCGCTAATAATTATACTAACTGTCTTTTGTAAAATAAATATTATTATTTTATAAAATAAATATTGTGAAATATATTTTGTTTGCTGTATTTCAAATTAACAAACAATTGATACGCCATCGTTAATTGAATCATTCGATTCGATAATTGGTATTATTTTGTATTCTGAATTTGAAAATAATAGGCAATAATTTTCATTTAGTATCACTTTAACTCTTTTAGAATGATATGAATCGCGCCAAATTTTATTAAATAAAAATTTATTGATTGAATGCAATAATTATCCTTGTGTAAAAGAACATTAATTAAGATATTAATTAAGTTAATTAGGAGTAGACTCTGTAAAGGAACAATTTAATAGCGAAATATGAATGAGAAGAATGCTACCTGTTTGAATTTAATTAGAAAACGTTTGGAGAATCCAGTTTCCATTGATCGGATACAATCCAATTGATTCTGGTATATCGAATAATAGGGACCGAACAATAGATTCCTCGATTCGCTTTCCTTCTTCAACAAATGTTGTTAGACTTCTGGTCTTCCCGTCGCTTTATAATACTAATGTAAACGATGATGTTTAGTGATAGTACATTATTACCAGTGTAATAAGTCTTGATGAAAGTAGTGCTATCTCTGAGAAATTTATATCTGGACGAATCAATATCCTGAACTTTTTACATGGTTTACTTTTTATTAAGCGAAATGAAGACCATTGATTCTCAATTTATATCTACAAGTATTCTAGAACTTTCTATTGTTTACTTTCTTTGATCTAAGACATTTATTTGTATAATTTCGGAAATTAATATACTAATATATTTTATAAATAATTTAATAATATTCAAATTTATATAAAATAT
>NW_017259267.1:622269-625457 GCF_001594045.1 Atta colombica | reverse complement strand
ATATTTTTAAATATTTTATGAATACAAAATTATTAAATAAAATTAATAAAAAATAAGACTGCGATAAAAAAGAATACAAAAATATATATTTTATGCAGTTTTAGGGGAGAGTGACCTAAATCGGACTGTTCCAAATAAGACCTTTTTAATTTAAATGATGAATACGATTAAGCAGATTTGCGTGTTATTTATAATGTAAAGTCCTTATATAAGATACGAATATGTAACAGCAGTTTGCAAGTTTTTTGTCATAATTATTATAGAGTAAACGCAAATATGTATTTTCAACCACCGCACCTCATGTGAAAATTAAAAAAAAATCCTTGTAATGTTTTACAAGAATTTTCTTTTTTAAAAAAATTTTTAACATTCTTTAAATAATTTTTTATTTAAAGGATGTTAAAAATTTGAAAATTTATTGAAGATAATTAAAGAGGGTAATTCAAAAATATCGAGCTGTTTTGTAATCACTTTTGTAAAATTTGTTCCAAAGGAAAATTTGTTTGAAAGAACCCGTGTCCAAATCGAATTTCTTTTTGGATGTTCAAATCGGATCTACAATAGATAACTTATAGACCTGATTGGCCGAGATTTAGTCAAACAAGGAATTAAATCAGTAAAACATCATGAGTCATCAGACTCAGATTGAATTTTATTGATTTCAATTTTGTCAAACATACGTTTGTAAAATTGCTCATTTTTACTCAATACTAACAAAAATACATGAAAATATTTTAAAATTCTATCTAAAAGTCCATAAAAATAGGAGTGTCCAGGTATTTGGACTAGGGAATAGTCCGATTTAGAACTATTAGTTCCAAAAATAAAACGTTTTTACATTTTCCATTATAGTTCAACATAGATGAGAAATATATCAAAATGATCCAAAGCAAAAATGAAGGGAATTAAATAATCTTTCCAACGACATCTTCGATTTTATTTACGCCTTATAGAGAGCAAACACCACAAATAGGTTCAATTTACCTCACTCTCCTCTAGTTTTCTATGAATGGCGATTTTAATTTATTTGAAAAGTATTTAAAATTTGTGGTATCATTTAATGCGATAGATTTTGTTTGTGCTGAGAAAAGTATTTGAATGCTTTTATTCAATGTATAAACTTTGTCATCGTCGATCGAATATTTTCAGAATAATTTCATGCGACACTAAATACTGTATGTACAAAAGTGTAAGTGATATTATATTGCGTAAATAATTTAACTACAGATTAAATATTGGAAACTCAATTGAATAGTATTGTGAACATATTGACATATAACATGAATGTATAATTCTTGAATTTTAAGCCACGCTTTAAATGTGCGTTTGAAGGATTATGTAGATCTTTCAAAAGAACCGACATAACACATAAATAATCCGAAGAGAACAATATAAAATGTAATTTTTAACGAGAGTTTTCTCATCCAAATATTCAAAATAGAACAGAATACAAGTTACATTCAATATTTTCTCATTTTATGATTTATTTTATGATCATTAAAATGATTGATTCAATTGAGATGACAGCAACGAGAAATATATATTCTCAATATTATATAATAAAATAAAAGTGATCTAGTATAATTATAATTCTCTGTGGTAGTAATCTAGTTACTCTAAAAGTAATCTAGTTACTCCAAATTAAAATAAACAGTGCATCGTATCTTGATTTTAATTATGCAGCTTGTCATATTCGTAAATGTGTCAGATATGGAATTCATTGTGTAAATTCCATAAATTCTAAACTTAGATTTTGAATTGAATTTTAAACAGGAATCTGCCTGAAGGGATTGCCATATTAATTGCAACAATATAAGTTTGCTATGATTTATTAAAGAATTATAATATTAATTAAGTGCAAAAGTTATTGGTTTAATATTTATATTACGTAACATATATTCAGCGAAAAATAAAAGAGTTCTACGCAATCGATCTAATTGAGCGATAAATCAATATGCGTTTAATTTCTGGATTTGACATATTTTCCCTCAAGAGTTTTCTCAATAAACTGCGTTTTAGTTTTCTCCGCAGCCTGCTGCTGTTTTGTTCCACTTGTGTTTCTCTCATGCTTACAACTACAATTACTGGCTAATGACTAGAATACGTGGAATCGATACTGGAAATATACAAGCCACACGGCGTACGAGCCGAATCACAATGTGTGCCTCTATATGTTTTGTCTCTAATTTTGACTATATTTGTTTATACAATTAACAGAGAATACATCGAATAAACAATTGTTTGCAGATCCTTCAACGCTTTCCATTTACATATTAACAATGTGCTCTAATATATTTATATATTCGAAATATCGTTGCACAAAATGTAAATATATTGTGTTTCATAGGTTAGTATGTACACTCTAGGCTAATTTGGAAACATTTAAAAAAAATTGGTATTTTTGAAATTATTTATTAAAATATCTATAATAAAATATGTTTTTTAAACAATTTTTTACATCTAATAATTGTTTACTGGAAGAATTATTGTTAAGAAAACACATTGTTATGAATATTTGAGTGAATCGAAAAATGTTAATTTTGAAAAATATTTTCAAAGTTTTGATTTAAATATATTACGTGTACAAGTTGTACCACGAAAAGATGTCGAAACTAATTAGCTATTCAAATGTATTCAATGTAAAAAACAAAAATTGTGTTGAAACGAGGAAAGTCTGTAATTTTTAATGCATATGAATAAAATTTAATAAAATGTTTGTATGTAAGTTTGTTTTCTTGGTAATAGTCATATGTGAATATATTTATAAGTATATATATATTTACAATTATTTACAATTTATCAATTCTGTAGACTATGCGCCGATTCAATTTGTCGGTTAGATGCTAGTAGCATTATTTTTAAATCAACGATCAATTAATTTATGAGATTATTATTTAGTTCCATTATCAGATTATTATATCAGTTCCATGACTGTGTTTCAAGTTCAACAAATCGTCGCACAGTCTATAGAATTGATAATTGTACTTGTATATTCACATATGAATATTAGCAGCACCAA
This sequence comes from Atta colombica, assembly GCF_001594045.1. NCBI lineage: Eukaryota > Metazoa > Arthropoda > Insecta > Hymenoptera > Formicidae > Atta > Atta colombica. The sequence continues at coordinate 622,438 of NW_017259267.1, read as the reverse complement.
AATTCGCTTTGACCGAAAATAGCTTTCTTCTCTTGTTTATGTTTATATATTAGCCTGTTGATTACATGGTTAATTAATAATAAATGCAGTCAAAATTAGAGGTGAGATAACATAGAGGTATATGGTGAGATAACATAGAGCTACATTGTAATTACGCTACGCTGGTCAT
>NW_017259267.1:617900-622169 GCF_001594045.1 Atta colombica | reverse complement strand
AAGATATTAATTATTAAATATCGCCGAATATTGATTTTTTCAATAATTTTTTTACTCAAGTACTTTACAGTACTTTACTATCAACTTTACAGAAAAACAGCAAGTGACAAAAATTATTTATTTTTTTCTCATAGAGTTCTGAGAATTTTTAAAAAATTTTTTAAGAATTTTTCGGTACCGTATTTTCTCATGTTAGTAAAAATAGTCAATAAGAAAATATAATACTAAAAAGTTAATAAAAAATTCTAAAAAAATTTTAGAGCTCTATGAGAAGAAATAAACAATTCTCTTACTGTTTTTCTGCAAAGTTGATAGTACTTGAAAAATTAAATAAAAAATTAATGAAAACCCATATTAGTCAATTTTTTTTATTAATTAATATCTTATTAACTTTTGACTTTTTGACTCAATTTAGTCTGCTCTATCAACATATGAAATATTTGGCGGTCATTCTGGAACACCCCGTATATATATTTTTCTAATAATTATAAATCAAACATTTTATATATTTATTATACATATATTTATACAATTTTAAAAAGATTTATGTATATATTATGTAATTATAATTTAATTATCACACACATATCAAAGATATGTGTGTGATAATTAACACATATTTATCGTAATCTCCAATGCGTTTAAACTTGATGTAACGAGCAAAGTAGAGATCATGAGTATTATCAGTGTACAAACGAAGATACGATACCGTTTATTTTCGATACTATTTACTGCCACTTTCTGTTCGTATCTGAAAATGCCAAGGTACAATGCGCGTGTATATACCACCAAAGCACTAGAGGTAATAGGCTATAGGCTTCATAATAGCTTTGAGATTGTTGCATCTACGAAATTTCCCGGGGTTGGGCATGCACTTAAGCAGCGTGCAAGTATGCAGGTTATGTGAGGCGATACATTTTCAAAATCGTTTTATCAACATTATCTGTTCTCTACTCAAATTACATGCAAGGTGCAATTTATAAGAATAATGGAATTAATTATTGTAAAAGGAATTAATTATTGTAAATGGAATTAATTATTATAAAACATATTTCTTTTGTTTCTTTAATTCTCTAAATAGTTCACAGCCACAGCTTTTAACCATTTAACAGGATCTCGAGATGACTGACCTTTGATATTCAGTTTTAATTTTGGGAATAAAGAGAGATCATGCAAGAAATAAAGGAGACTAAATTTAAAGAGGAGGGAAATTGCGAATGAACGAACTAAAGTGCTTTTTTAGCCAAAAATTCATGAACTAAAAACGTTAAACGAGTAGATGCATTGATATAAGATTCAATTTTCTGTAATTTTTGGATAAAATTATTGTATAGATCTTTATTATGCAATTTTCTTCAGGAATGTTTCAGTACCTAATATTGTTTTACAGTTTGTCTGTTTGATGTAACTTTTTTACAAATAATTTAACAAGAATCAATGTTCTTCTTTGTCATTTTGTAAGACAACACATAGTTAGAAATAATAATAAAAACCAAATTTAGCAAATTTAAATTTTCTACTGAAAGTAAAAGAAAAATATATCTTTTGTATCATTGTTATCATTCTTTTCTAATATTATAATATTTCAAAAATAATTTCATTATTTTCTCATATCATATTTTGTATAGTATTGCATAATTATGATTACATTATTTTATGTATAAAACAATTCTCTTGCAATACTGCAAAAATTTTTTAAATAGCTATAATAATTATAAATTATTTTTAACTTTTAGTCCTTATATCAATTTTTAATATTAAATAAATTATTATATGTATGTCATGTTCTATTTTCTTAGTTGTATGAAATATTGTAAATTAGTCAAATTTGATGAAAAACAGGACAGCGAGGCAATGCATATATTTTCTTTTATGTATGCCTTAATAGGCTTTTGTATGTGAGTGTGTTGTGGCATATGAGCTCACACAGAATAATAAAATGATCCTGTTATTTTCTCTCTAAATTTTCTTTTTTTTTAATCCCGCTTATAGTTCGCGACTAAGCTTTATAGATAAAAGTAATATTATTACGCACGTTAATTAATAAAATTTTTCCAAGAATCTTCTCAGAAACCTCAATCTTCGTTACATTGTATTATTACGCTTTATGATTAAAGTTAAAAATTTGATCACATTAAATGTAATTATTATCTTTAACTTAAGATGTTCTTGATTGACACCTTAGGTTAAAGACCTTATTAAGGAAGTGTGTAGCATCACATTTTCGTTGTTCTGCAAAGCTTTACAGCAGTAGTATCTTAATTAACGCTGATGCCGCGTGAGATGTGAATTCCTTTCACAAGAATTTATCCTCCGCGACAAATCGCGCCGCTAAACTATGCTAGGCAACGTCTTGCGCCAGGCTATCGTTCGCCACGTCATGATAACTATCGTTTATGCATTAATCAAGTTTTCGATCAACAAGTTCTTGAGCAACTTGTTGCTGTCATGCGGTGGTTATTTTACGCGCCAGTAATTATAAATTATTAGACATTTAACTATGTCTTAACTATACTTGACTAAATAATAAAATTTTGCGTGAAATTTAATTTTCCACATGGCGAGATAAGCAAGATATTAAGACCTGATTAGAGATGGTTTTAGACATAAAATAATACTTGAACTAGTATATTTTTGAGAGATATTTTCGACTATACATTTTTCTCACACGGAACGATTTACATTGCAAAACTAAATCTAAATTTATTTTTCTCAAAACTAGATAAAAAAAGAACGTTGTAAAAAATTGTATTTCTTCTATATTCAACTTTCTGTATTTTATTTTAATATTAAATGATTAAAAAAAGGCAAAGTAAATAAGTATATTATAAAGTACGAGCACGTGTAAAAGGCAGAGAACGAAAAAGCGAGAGGAGGTCAAAACGTAGCTCAGCGTGACAGAAGACTTAAAGTCAACCACGAGCGTGACTTATAGAGCGAACGAGGTCGCGCACTTACCTACTTGCGTGTTCGCTGCTTTCATTGTCACCCTTCGCATGCAATTGTAAACCGAGCAATGTACATGTATTCGAATTAATCTCAATCGTCTATGCATCGTCTATGCGAGAGATGACCGGCATAATACGTGTCGTATCTTCATTTAATTCATGAAGGATTTCACTCTCAAGATCGTAAGTCGTTACCTAAGTGCTCCTTCAACGCGAGGACTTCTCCTCTTCTCTGCTTTATCTATCCATTTTCCGTGTCCTTCCTCTCTTATTGTTACACTATGTGACCATTCGGGTCAAATGTTTCTCAATTTTATCTGACGTGACTAACGTTAGCATGCATCCCTTTCCGCGAGGGAAACAAGTTTTCTATCATCTTGGCGAATGTTAAAAAGTTTTCCCGCCGTGCGATTCCCAAAGGATAGTAATCGATACGAATCCCTTTCCCGATAGCAATATTTAATGCAATAGACATCACCGTCAAACTAACATGACATACACACACATTGTAATACAGTTTCTCTTTCTGATTTGTTTTAGGTAAGTCCGTATGCCGATGCTTTTGTTTGAAACTTAATTTCCATGGAACTTTGCTTATATGGTGAGTACTTAATGTAATGTCGAAAGTCGAGAATATTTTAATAAGCAGTATGAAATTGACATTTGCTAAATATTCTAACAAACTTCCTAACCGTAACTACTTTCTAACAATAATAAAAAAAGTTTTCTATGCAGAATACAAATACGGAACTGAAAAGAAATAAATTCCATGAAATCTATGTTTGAAAGCGTTGCTAGTCATATCTCTCATAATCACTCAGGACTGATTTAAACAATACTTTTTTACCAACAAGAAGCGAAGTAGAAAAGTAGTAGCTAAAATAATATAATTCTATAAATTACATGGGGAGAGTGGAGGAAATATGAATACGAGATAAACGCGATACTGTAATACTATATTGTAGTATTATATAATTGAACTCGAAAATTATTTTGTAAAAATAATAAGTTACAGTTATAGTTTTTCTATTAAAAAGTAATTAATTGCAGTTATAAATTACCAATTCTAAAAAATAAAGAGTTGTTATTTTTTTATTAATTTTTTGTATTTTTTTTTGCTATTTTAAATATAAAAATTTTATACATTTTTAACATTATTAAATTATTTTATTATAATTAGTAATTGATTATATTAATTATTGAATAATTGATTATATGTTACATTATTTATAATAAATAAACAAACCCAGTTAAAAAATAAAACAGATTCTGCATTGTTCTACGATGATAGCACAAAACAGGGGAGGGGGAGGCGGAGATA